>NC_037689.1:41515244-41813336 GCF_003255815.1 Theropithecus gelada
GAAAGGAGAGAAAGGAGAGAAAGGAGAGAAAGGAGAGAAAGGAGAGAAAGGAGAGAAAGGAGAGAAAGGAGAGAAAGGAGAGAAAGAAAAGAAAGGAAAGAAAGAAAAGAAAGAAAAGAAAGAAAAGAAAGAAAAGAAAGAGAAAAGAAAGAAAAGAAAGAGAAAAGAAAGAAAAGAAAGAAAGAGGAAAATTCAGACTCACCCTCTCCTTGGAACTCACTCAATTCCTCCTTGACCTAACGAGCCTGGCAATCGGGCAGACACGAAGTGAAAACACAAGTCCTGACCTTTTCACATACTTCCCAAGGATCTGAGAATTAGGGAGGCCAGTAAATATTCTAGAGACTACAATCCTTGTGCAAAGTGGGAAAACGAAATCAAAAGCCCAGTCGGTGTGATCTGAGGGAGGTACCGTCACTCCCATGACTGACTTTTCCACCTACGAGTAGTGAGCTACAGACAGTTGAAGCAGCAGGGGCTTCCAGGAGTGACACGCTGGGCTGCTTACAAGGGCAGAACCGACTAGTGGAGGTTGGAAATTGAGTAAGGATAAAATTACAATAAGATAAAATTAAAAGGATAAAATTACAAAAGGATAAAATTATAATTACGATAAGGAAGTGATTACATGTGGGCCCAGCATTTTGTTCCTTTCTATTTCACTGCTGCTCAGTACCAACCTATACCTCACTTTTTGATGCCATTGTCATTCACTCATTCATTCATTATTTGCTCATTCATTTTGTTCAACAATGAAACCAATGCTCAAGCAGATGGAGGTGGCTGGGTACAATGGCTCACACCAGTAATCCCAACCTTTTAGGAGGGCGAGGTGGGCAGATCACTTGAGCCCAGGAGTTTGAGACCAGCCTGGACAATATGACGAAACCCTGTCTCTATAAAGAAAAGAAATTAAGTTAGTCAGGTGTGGTAGTGCTCACCTGTAGTCCCAGCTACTTGGGAGGCTGAGGTGGGAGGACTGCTTGACCCCAGGAGGTCAAGGCTGCAGTGAGCCATGATTATACCTCTGCACTCCAGCCTGGGTGAGAGAGCAAGACCCTGTCTCAATAAAAAAAAAGAAGGAGGAGGAGAAGGAGGTGAGAGTTAGCAAGATGTGCTAACATCATGTATTGAGGGTTCATATTTCCTATTATCTGCTTGGTTTTAGGTCTAGTTTCCAGGAAAATAGCATTTTAAATGACTGACTCCACTGATCAGTATTTACATACGCACTTCCTAATTTTTAGCAGTCTGTCTATAATTATTGTCTTATAATCAATTCCTAGAAAATGAATTACTGATATAGCAGATATAAAATGATACACAAATATTTCTATACAAAGATAATTATTGCAGCTTTATTTTCAAGGGCAAAAAAGATGGGAAACAATGCCTGCCATGAAGCAACTCGTTAAATAGATTATGGTATATTCTTACAATGAGATTTAAAATGTTCTCAGAAGAGATATAATACTTTTGGGGAAGTGCTCATAATATATTAAGTGGACAAAGGATCAATATAGCAGATAAAACGTACCAGTGTGTCTAAGTCTAATATATAGAATGCCTTGGGGATCTTGCTAAAATGCAGATTCTGCATTTCTCACAGGCTCCAGGTGATGGGATTGTCCTTCTCCATATTTTACAATCAGAAATGTTTTCTTAAGTTTTAAATAAAATTTTAGGCCAAGCATGGTGGCTCATGCCTGTACTCTCAGCACTTTGGGAGGCCAAGGTGGGAGGACTGCTTGAGTACAAGAGTTCTAGACCAGCCTAGGCAACATAGTGAAACCCTGTCTAAATAACAACAACAAAAAATTAGCTAAGCATAGCGGCATGCACCTGTGGTCCCAGCTATCAGAAGGCTGAGATTCTGTATCCCTTAAGGATACAGAGGATCACTTGAGCCTGGGAGGTCGAGACTGCAGTGAGCCATGATTGTACCACTGTACTCTAGCCTGGTGAGACTCTGTCACCAAAAAAAATAAAAAAAAAAAAACAAAACAAAAAAACCCTTTATATGAAACATCCAGAAAAGGCAGATCTAGAGAGAGAGCAGACAGCAGGCAGTGAAGCTGGGAGTGGGAATGGGAATTAACAATAAATGGGCATGAAGGATGTGGATATTATTGGGCTGATGAAAATGTTCTAAAGCATTTTATGATGATAGTTGCATAACTGAATATGTTTACTAAAAACCATTGAGCTATATTCTTGAAATGAGTGAATTACATGATATTTAAAATGTGCCTCAATAAAGTTACTTTCTGAAGGCTTTTTTTAAATGACCAGGCAGATTTTTTAAACTATCACATTATGAAGGCTTTTGTTTCTTCTGCTTCCTTTTTAAGGCCCCATCCTGAATTGGTACTCCTACTGTGGTAAGTTGAATGGCAACCCCCTGAAAAGATATGTCAACATTCTAATTCCCAGAATCAAGACCTTATTTGGGGAAAGGGTCTTTGCTGATGTAGTTAAGGATCCTGAGATGAAGAGATCATTCTGGATTATCCTGGGGGTCCCTAAATCCAATGACAAGTGTTGTCCTCATATGAAACACACAGAGGAGAAGATGGACAGAGGAGAAGGCAATGTGAAGAGGAAGGCAGAGATAGGCGTGATGTGCCTGGAAGCAAAGGAAAGCCAGGAGCCACCAGAAACTGGGAGAGGCAAGAAATGGCTACTCCCCTACAATACCATTGGAGGGCACATTGATTCTGGACTTCTGGCCTCCAGAAATCAGAGATAATAAATTTCTGCTGTTTTAAGCCACCCAGTTTGTGGTCATTTGTTGTGGCAGCCAAGGAAAATTAATCTGTCCATCAATGAGGCCTCTGGGGCTGTTCCCACCAGGAGCTCCACTCAGATCCCAAGACAGCCAAAGACTGGCTAGCCACGGTGGCGTAAGCAGAGGAGAGGAAAGGAAGGCTTTGTACATACACAACAAAACAGAGCCCAGGACAGACATGTTTTGCAAGATGGGATTCTGCTGGAAACACCTAGTGACATTCTGAGAATGCGAACTACTTAAAAGAGCACTTGAAAGCAGTACCTCTCCATAGCACAGCCGCTGTCACCACTCTGACAGTTCATGAGGCTCTTTCAGACAGATCTCAGCTTCCTCTTTAACTGTTTCCAGCAACACAACCTGTGGCTCACTAGCACCCCCAAAACAGTTGCTGATGCCTTTCTCCAGTTCAAATAACAGGTCAGGCACGGTGACTCATGCCTGTAATCCCAGCACTTCGAGAGGACAAGGTGGGAGGATCTCTTGAGCCCAGAGTGCGTGAGACCAGCCTGGGCAACATGGCGAAACCCTGTCTACCAAGAGAAAAAAAAAAAAAAAGCTACAAAAATCAGCCAGCGTGGTGGCATGTGCCTGTAGTCCCAGCTACTCGGGTGGTTGGGGTGGGAGAATCACTTGAGCCCAAGAGGTCAAGGTTGCAGTAAGCTGTGATCGTGCCACTGCACTCTCCAGCCTAGGTGACAGAGCAAGGCCCTGTCTCAAAAACAACAACAAAATGACCACTGAGGCTCACTGACTCTGGAGGCAACTCACAACCCTTTTTCTCGTTGCAAACCACACTTTAAGGAGTTTCTTTTTCTTTGAAAAGCATTTAGTAAGACTGTAGAGTAGCAAACCCCAGTGTTTTGGTTAATTGACACATAATAATTGTACATATTTATGGGGTACATGGGCTATTTCAATACATATATACAATGCATAATAATCAAATCTGAATAATTAGCATATCCATCACCTCAAACATTGAGCATTTGTTTGTGCTGAAAACATTTGAAATCCTCTCCTCTAGCTGTTTGAAAATATACAATAAATTGTTGTTTATAGTCAGCCTACGATGCCACAGAATACTAGAACTTATTCTTCCCATCTAGCTGTAATTCTGTATCCCTTAATCAACCTCTCCCTATCCTCCTCTCTCCCTACCCTTCCCAACCTCTAATAACCATAATTCTACTGTTTCTATGATCTCAGACTTTTTAGCTCCCAGATATAAGTAAAAACATGCACAGACCCTAGAGTTTTGAACAGCTGTCTGAAAATGGGAAATATCAGTGTATTTGAAATGTCTATTCATATTCATTAACTCAAGCCTCAGAAAACAAACAACACACACACACATCCTCACCTAATTTTACAAATTTAACCACTTCTAAGGGTGGATGTTTTAGCCAAAATAAACCATATCCATATCCTTAACTTTTTATTCCAAGTACATCATGCAATCAATTCACTGGTTCTTATTTTCCAAGAGTTACTTCCAAGACATTAGGGAACTCAATTTCCAAAAAATCCTGTTGGCATTCAAAGACCAGCAGAATTACTAAATCCTTCTACTGGAAAATTCAGGCCATTATGTTCCCCAAATGGGCTTAAAATGAACCCGTATCAATTATTTAACGACCATCTGGTTGCTAACAAGAGACTTGGAAACCAGGCTTAAAATAAAAATGTACAAACTAGCATAAAGTTCAGAAAATCAACAAAATTCAATACTCAGACCACATCTGTCCTTTCTTACCAGCATTTTTTTCTCTAATTCCAGAATTTTCATTTTCCTCAGTTGCTCATTGCTTTGACTTCTTCTCATGGTAAGATTACCATTAAGACTTCCTATGAGATTCATTATAAAGATGATTATGTCAAGAGGAGGTTTGTTTTCTATCCGTGTATATTTAGGAAATGTGGTACACAATTAAGCTTAACTTAAAATCACTTTTTAGATGGTAGCTTGTTATTCAAAGAATGGTACCCACTGCACAAAGAGGAAGTCCCAAATCCAGAATATTATTTTAAGAAACACTATATCCTGAGATGGTTTTACTTGTAGGTGACCACCTCGGAGTATCATTTGAGGGGCAGTGAAAATATGTCTATCCAAAAATCTCACTACCTCCCCCCACTCTCCAGTATTCCAGAGAGTCTGAAATTTTCATCATCAGATTTATTATTTTATTTTAAGTTTTTAGACACAGTCTCACTCTGTCGCCCAGGCTGGAGTGCAGTGGCGCGATCTCAGCTCACTGCAACCTCCACCTCCTGGGTTCAAGCAATTCTCCTGCCTGAGCCTCCCAAGTAACTGGGATTACAGGCCTGCACCACCACACCCAACTGATTTTTATGTTTTTAGTAGAGATGGATGGGGTTTCACCATGTGGGCCAGGCTCGTCTCAAACTCCTGACCTCAAGCGATCTGCCCACCTTGACCTCCCAAAGTGCTGTGATTACAGGCGTGAGCCACTGGGCCCAGCCTGGAATTTTCAGGTTTAATGATAGACCCAAACAATGTTAGAACCAAAAGGGGTCTTAGAATTCATCTGGTTCAACTTCCTAATTATACAGGTGTAGGTACGTGCCTTGCCCAAAGTAACACTCCTCCTCCAACAAATACATACTCAGTACCCACCCAGCACCAAGCACAGTGCCAGGTACTGGGCAAATGAAGATACCACCCCACCCCCTGCCCCAGTCTCTCTAAATTCATAATCTAGTCCAATAAGAGGCAAAATTCAATTTAAGAACTTTGAGGGAAAAAGCTGTCCTTGGTCACAAAAGCAGAAAGGAAAATGTGCTGGTTTTTCAAGTCAAAGTATTTGGTATAAGAATTCTCAAGCACCTTCAGAGGATGAGGTGGGCAAACTGCTTGAGCCCAGGAGTTGGAGACCAACCTGGTCTGGGCGACATGGTGAAACCCGGTCTCTACAAATAATACCAAAAAAAAAAAAAATTAGCTAGGCATGGTGGTACATACCTGTGGTCCCAGCTACTTGGGAGGCTGAGGTGGGAGCATCACTTGAGCCAGAGAGGCAGAGATTGCAGTGAGCCAAGACTGCGCCACTGCACTCCAACCTGGGCGACAGAGTGAGACCCTGTCTCAAAAATATATATATATATTCTCAAACTGCTCAGAATTATTCTCTTAACTGGAGGGTTATAGTGTACTGAGGCATTCTGATGAGCTACAGCATGAAATTATTATGAGCCATAAAACCTTATATTCCAAGCGGGGGCAAAAAGTAAACTTAGCCCAAGTATCTATCAATGAATGAATGGATAAACAAAATGTAGTATATCCATACAAGAGGATATGATTCAGCCTTAGAAAGGAAGGAAATCCTGTCACATGCTACCACATGGATGAACCTTGAGGACATTATGCTAAGTAGAATAAGACAGTCACAAAAAGACAAATCATGTATGATTCCACTTACATGAAGTACTTGGAGCAGTCAAATTCAGACACAGAACACAGAATGGTGGCTGCCAGGGGCTGGGGGGAGGGAGAAATGGAGAGCTGGTGTTTCTTGGGTGCAGAGTTTCAGTTTTGCAAGATAAAAAAGTTCTAAAGATTAGTGGCATAACAATGTGAATGTACTTAATGCTATTTGAACCATACACTTCAAATGATTAAGATGATAAATTTTATGTTATATGTATTGCACAATAATTTTAAAAAAATTTTTTAAGTAAAATCAAATGAGTTTAACGAGATGAGCCAAATTCCATTAAAGACAGCTTTTCCCACCTAAGCTCTAATTTACTCTGCATGTCTGGGGCCATGGTAGGACTCAGGAGGTCAGAGTAATATTTCTAAATTATTCCATCAGAATGGCATTACCTTCAAAATAATCGAGGACAGGGAAGAAGGGGAAGAATGAGGAGGAGAGAGAACCAACAAAACAGCATTGGCCAGCAGATGATAACTGCTGAAGATAGACGATGGGTAAAAAGGGGTTCCTTAGACCAGCCCCTCTACTGAGTGTTATGTTTGAAACCTTTCTAGTGGCAGCCAACAAAAGTGAAAAGCTGGTGAAGGGAATTTCATTCTCTGGGCAAATGCAAAAGTTTATCTCTAGGATATCTGGTGTAGCTGGTTATCTTCGTTTATTATGTCCCAGCAAGGCAAAACACTAAGTCAATTTAAGAGTAGCAACAGTGTGACCAAATACTATTGTCGTCATACCTGTCTAACTTTTTGAATAGGATATATTTACATCATTCAAATCACACACATACACACAAACATCCCCATACACAATCGAGCTCCCATTCTCCCAGTTTGCCATGACCACACATAGGTTATTAGTTCCTTAAGCAACTTCTAGTTTCTTTAAGAAAATATCATACATTAGCATATCATACTCACTGTCCTGCACCGTGCTTTTCTCACTGAACAATAATATATTTGGAAGGTCCACAGCAGTAAAAAGCATCCTCATTCTTTTTTCTGACTGTAGAGTATTCTACTGTATGGATGTACTATAACTTATATATCCCAAGTGGATGGACATTTAGGATGTATACAATATTTTTCTGTTACAAATCGTCTCACATCTATCTTGTGAAGAAAATTTTTATTAAAACCTGGTAGTACAAAATATACTGTGACTATTATACAGCTTAATGATATTATGTTAATATTGTCTTGAGCTGGTATTCTCTCTCCTCTCCTGGGATCTCCAACTCTTTAAGGCACAGCCCAAGCCTAGCTAAGTTCCTCAACAAAGCCTGCCTTGATCATTCTGGTCCACAACAAGCACTTCTTCTTAATTTCTGTACTACACATTCTCACACAACTTTGCATGTATTATATATTTTTTGGCTGTTTGATGTGAATTGTGTGTTCATGGAGGCCACAGCTATTGCCTATTCTATTTCTGTATTCTGCACAGCCCCTAGCAGTTTCAGCAAGGAGAACATATTTAACAAACACTGATAATTAACTAGCATTAGTAAATGTTTCCCTTATTCATGATTCACAGGTTTTCTGGACCTGAGATGTCCTTCAGAGAAGGGGTCTAGCCAGTTTGATTCTGTGAATTGTTGTAAAATCATAATCAAATAGTGATTCATTGCAAAAAAAAAAAAATCTAAATCCAACAAATTGAATCCTCTTGGCACGCTCTGCACACAGAATAGGAAACATCATGACATTCAGAAGGTGCCCGACATCTCAATTCACAAGCACAAAATGATATTTAAATAGCATCTGTGGTGGGGACACAGCCAACATATACAAAAAAGTTACAAGTAACATTGATGTGGGGTGGAGAGTTCTCTCACACTTTTAAGGGTAAATTATGCTCAGCATAATTCTCAATCACATTTTAATTTTACTCTGCAATCTATTTCATTCATTCAATCACTCTATATTGAGGGTGGCCAGGGAAGGCCTCTCTAGCAGGTGACTTCTTAGCTGAAATCTGCATGGCAAACAGGAACAGCAGACCAGGCAGGGGGACTTCTCCTGGGAAGCTGCCGGCCACAGGCAGAGGTGTACAGATGGTAAATAGGGTTCCAATATAATTTGTGTTATGAGTTGAATTGTATCTCCCCAAAAGATATGGAAGTCCTTATCCCCAGTATCCACGAATATGACATTATTTAGAAATAGGGTCTTTGCAGATGATCAAGTTAAAATTAGGTCATTGGGTGGGCGCTAATCCAATATGACTGGTATCCTTATAAAAGGAGAACTTTGGGCGGGCAACGTAGCTCATGCCTGTAATCCCAGCACTTTGGGAGGTCAAGGTGGGAGGATCACTTGAGCCCAGAAGATGGAGGCTGCAGTGAGCCATGATCATGCCAGGGTACTCCAGCCTGAGCAACAAAGCAAGATCCTATCTCCAAAAAAAAAAAAAAAAACAAAAACAAAAAACAAAAACAAAAAAATGAAGAACTTTGAATCAGAGATTTGCACACAGGGAGAAGAGAATGCCATGTGAAGATGAAGACAGAGACTGGGGTGATGTGTCTACAACCTAAAGATTGTCAGCAAACCACCAGAAGCAAGGGGAGAGGCACGGAGCACATTCTCCGTCATGACCCTCAGAAGGAACCAATCCTGCCCACACCTTGATCTCTGAATTCCAGCCTCCAGAACTGCCAGACAATAAATTTCCATTGATTAAGCCACTCACAGCATGTGTTACTTTGTCACAGCAGCACAAGCAAACTAATACAATGGGTGTCAGGTACAGTAAATATGCACACCACACCAAAAGTCACTTTGAATCTGTTTTAGCAGCAGAATCCTTGTTCTAAATACAATTTTACCTGGACCTCCAATATGTTAACAGATGAAAAGGATGAAAAGAGTTACTCAAAAGAAAATACTTCACTCAACCTATAAAGTACCCATCTCTGATCATATGAGTTCTTTGCAAGCCTCTTTGAAAAGGACTTAAAAGGAAAGTTAAAAAACTAAAGAGGCCAGGCACGGTGGCTCACACCTGTAATCCCAGCACTTTGGGAGGCCGAGGTGGGCAGATTACAAGGTCAGGAGTTCGAGACCATCCTGGACAACATGGCGAAACCAGGTCTCTACTAAAAATACAAAAATTAGCCGGGCATGGTGGCGCATGCCTGTAATCCCAGCTACTTGGGAGGCTGAGGCAGAAGAATTGCTTGAACCCAGGAGGTAGAGGTTGCAGTGAGCCGAGACTGTGCCACTGCACTTTAGCCTGGGTGATAGAGCAAGGCTCCATCTCAAAAAATATATACAAATAAAGAAAGAAAGAAAAAGAAAAACCTCAAACCAGACGGGGTCAGAAAACTTGGGTGAGAGAAGGGGGTGGTGATTTCTATTATCATATTATTAAATGATTATGGTCACCACCACCACTGCCATTTGAGAGTACCTCCTAGAAGCCAGGCACTGTGTCCACTCTTCATGTCAACTCAGGGTGTTGTGGTCCCTCTTTAGGAAAGCAAAATCAGGGGACTTGACTTGCTAAAAGCCCCCACCTTAGTCAGCTTGGGTTGCCATAACAAATTACCACAGACTAGGGGGGCTTAAGTAATAGAAATTCATTACCTCACAGCTCTGGAGGCTGGAATCAAGGTACACTGTTTCTCCTGGGGCCCCTCTCCTTGGCTTGCAGATGGCCACCTGCTCACTGTGTCCTCACATGGTCTTTCCTCTGTGCATCCGCGCCCCTGGTATCTTTCTGTGTGCCCTAATCTCCTCTTCTTATGAGGAAGCCAGTCAGATTGGATTAAGGCCCACCCTAATGGCCTCATTTTAACTTAATCACCTCTTTAAGGGACCTATCTCCAAACACAGTCACATTATGAGGTACAGGGGGGTTAGGGACAAAATTTGGCCCATAACAGCCCTTTAGGGAAAAGGCCACAGAGCCCACATTCCAACCCAGAACTATTTGATCCCAGAGGTCATTTTCCTCAGATCACACTGCCTGCCCCCCAAAAGCCCTCTTCATTTGCTATAAAAGAAAATATATTATCTGAACCATAAGAAAAATAAATAACAGCTTTTTGGTTTGTTTTTTTTTAAGACTTTTTAAGACTCTCTCCAGGTCATCCCCTGGGAAAGGCCAGGGAGAGTCCCCAAGGCACAGTGTCAGCCCTCGGGGCGCAAGGAGAAGGGACAGGAAAGCTGCCCCACCTCCTCTAAGGGGCCCAGCCTGAGGCCAAACCTACATGGACTTTAGCTTCCACCTTTCAGGACACTTCAGGGTGACTCAAAAAAAAATTGTGGCCAAGAATACCCTAAAAAGTGCCCATCAGAAAGCCCTGACATTTCAGAAAGCATGAGCCCTTAACATGGTTACCTGGGCTCTGGCAGCTGCTGTACCCACCAGGGTTCACAGAAGCATCTTCAAATATCTGCCATCCTCTGCTGCTTCAGATACCAAATCATATAAAAGTTGACACCCTGCTGTGCCCTTCCCTAGGCAGGAAAGCAGCGCTCTGAAGACTGAGATGACAGAGTCCTTTATGAGTACCGTTCTGTGGACCTACAAGGGAGAGATGTCCAGGAGAGAGCCCTCCTTTACTAAGCACAGGGACCCCACAAAATCAGAAGAATTCTAGAGTGGGCAACCAATCAAAATATTTATGTTCCAAACACCCAGCCAGAGTGAAGAGGATTAGAAACCAAGTGTTGGTTAAAATTTGATTAGGGATACATATCTGATCCAAGATAATAAAACAATTAAAAGCCCAAAATGCAGAACCAGCTATATTTTTTAAAGGACAGTGTGAAAAAATGTCATCATGGAGTGGGAGAACATGGGGAATGAAGAAATATCAGAAAAGACTTCATTGAAGAGATAAGAGGGGTACTAACGATTGTAACATGATTATAACATGTTCCATTTACGTTTATTATATTATGTTCCATTTGATACACTGTACCAAATGCCAAATGACCTATGCTTCTATTTCAGAGACCCACTGATATTTACATGTCACAACCTCTTTAGTAATGAGAGTCCATTTCTAACCACCTCAATTCTAATTGAGGCATGTCATTGAATATTCCCAGATATTCGATGGGTATTGTCTCCCAACTTTATATGCATATTCTTACTCCATGGTTGAAAAAAGTAAAAGCCGCCGGGCGCGGTGGCTCAAGCCTGTAATCCCAGCACTTTGGGAGGCCGAGACGGGCGGATCACGAGGTCAGGAGATCGAGACCATCCTGGCTAACACGGTGAAACCCCGTCCCTACTAAAAAAAAAAAAAAAAAAAAAAAAAAAAATTAGCCGGGCGAGGTGGCGGGCACCTGTAGTCCCAGCTACTCGGGAGGCTGAGGCAGGAGAATGGCGGGAACCCGGGAGGCGGAGCTTGCAGTGAGCTGAGATCCGGCCACTGCACTCCAGCCCAGGCGACAGAGCGAGACTCCGTCTCAAAAAAAAAAAAAAAAAAAAAAAGAAAAAAGTAAAAGCCAGTTTCAGGCCAAGCCCAGGAGAAAACCAGTAAATACACAACCCTCTGAGTATTCTCAAGGCTGAAAACCAATCCTCATAATGGTCATTAGGGAAGACGTGGTCTCCTAACCAACTATGCCCCTTCCTATAGATGAGGTTCTACCTTTGTGTTCCCAGTTTATTGTTCAATAATTTATGCCAGGCACGAAAAAAATGCCTGATAGAAACAAGTCAAGCTATATACTGCTGGTAGAAGGGCAATTTAGCAATATCTATCAAAACCATAAGGGCATAAACTCTTAACCCAACAACTCCACTGCTAAGCATGTATCCCATGGATAGACTCATAATAAAAGGTGACTTGTTGCAGGAGAAGCTGAAAACAACCCCAAATAGGGCACCAATTAAACACAGTAAGGTGCTGATACAGAAAGATGCATTAAGTGGAAAAAAGCTGCTTGGCTCATACATTGCATTCTGTTGCCCAATTTGTGGCTTTTAATTTTTTTTGTATTTCAATATTTGTATAATTATTGAAAAATACAATATTTTTGTATATACAAAAATCCTAGAGAATGAAGAAAAAAACAAAAACCCAAGGGGGAGGGGAGTGAAATAGGAAACTTTACGCTCGTCTCTACCATCCGAATGTCTTTTCCGTGAGTTTATAATTTAAAACACATAGAAGAAAAATCCATGAGCAATGAGAATTCATGAGCATATAGCCTTGAATTTCTTTCAGCAGTGAACAGAATCTTAAGGGAGGGTTAAGCAACCTTCACTGGGCTGATTCCTACTCAGGAAGTAGCCTGACACAGTTAAGAGTGGGCTTCATGAACAAGGCACAAAACCTAAATGGTTTCTTATTAGTCATCGTTCAATCAGAAAACCAAAGAACTTTCCACACCCCATTCTGCAAGCCTAGCACATAAACACATTTTTAATCAATACATTTCCATAATTTTGAGGGGTAAAGGTATGTGACATAATTAAAATACAATCCAGAACATTATGAATTCGATATCTTGCTCAATGGATACTAAAAATTACAGTGATGGTAACTTCTGGAAGGAAAAAAAAAAAACAAGCTGGGAAGGGCGTAAGTATGCACATGAATACTCACCATGGTTTTGCATGTTAATAGCAAAAACCAAATTAGAAACAAACCAAATGTACACAACAGGAGACTAAGTGAATAAATTATATGCTAGCCATACAACAAAATACTACAAAACTTAGTAACTCTGTATCATAGATGTGGAAAGATACTTGTGGCACATTTAAATTAAAAAGCTGTTTATAACAGCTTTTGGCATGGCTCTATTTGGAAAATTATTTTTTTAATATATACTTGTATATGCATGCTGGAAAAGGTTAGAAGGAAATAGACCAAAATATGAACCACAGTTTTCTCGGCAGTAAGATTACAGGAGATTCTGTATGTGTATATTTTGGCTGATCTCTATTCTAACTTTTCTATCAAAACATTTTTAACTGTGTGATTTTTAACTTAAAAAATGTTGGCTATCTTATCCTTTGGCAGACACAATGCTCTTCCATGGAAGAGAATTCAACATGAAACATGTTGCTTGTTCTCTCTCTCTTTTGCCCCTTTGTAGGTCTGTCAACTGTTTTTCTGATGCTCTAGAAACTAGAGAAAGGGGAAGAAGACAGGTCTAACATTTTCAAGGTCGTCCTTCCCTCTTTTAAATGTGACTATTATGTTAGGCCAGTGGTTCCTAACCAAAGGCAATCGTGCCCCCACAAGGGACATTTGGTAATGTCTGGAGACACTTTTCTTTGTTGTCTTGGAGGGATCTGGTGGGGGGGTGGGGCAACTGTGCTATTGGCATCTAGTGAGTAGACCCCAGAGATGCTCCTAAACATCCTACAACACACAGGACAGCCCTCACAACAGGCTTAACTGGCTCAAAATGTCAACAGTGCCAAAGCTGAGAAACTCTGGGTAAATGAGTCTTCAAGTGACTCCCTAACCCTTCATAAACAGCACCCTCAAATGGCTGTATAAGAACGTCTGGGCCAGGCATGGGTGGCTCACACCTGTAATCCCAGCACTTTGGGAGGCCGAGGCAGGAGGATTACTTTAGCCCAGGAATTCTAGACCAGCCTGAGCAATATAGTGGGACCCCATCTCTTAAAAATAAATAAATAAATAAATAGCCAGGCATAGTGGTTGCACACCTGTAATCCCAGCTATTTGGGAGGCTGAGGTGGGAGGACTGTTTGAGCCTGGGAGGTCGAGGCTACAGTGAGTTGTGATCACGCCACTGCATTCCGGCCTAGGTGACAGAGCAAGACATTGTCTCGAGAAAAAAAAAAAAAAAAAAATATATATATATATATATATATATATAAAGACTAAAAGGCACATGTGGTAGAGTGGAATGCACTGATCACCAAGGCAGAATACCTGGGTTGAATCCTGGATCTGCCTCTTTTCTAGCCGTGAAGCCTCAGGCAGGCAACTGTATCAACCTGCTGATTACCCCATCCTCCTCTGTAAACTGAGAATCCCACCACTGGCCATCCATCTCCCACCTCTGAGTGCACAAGAAGCTTCAACACAATAATATGGGAGAAGAGGTTTTGTAAACGATAAAGCACCATGCACATGTGAATGCTATTATCATTCTAGGGTACTAGTTGTCCAGGTTTACTAACGAACACACACTTAGGGTTTCAATGAGTCTTTACCTAGCACATTCCCACTGCCCTGAGTCACATTAACCTACTTCAGATGCTAACTTGGCAGTGATTTTTACTAAATAGTGAAGCTGAAAAACATAAAGAGTGGTTTTTCTATATTATATCTCCCTTGGCTTAAATTGTGAAGCACCAGAACTTAGTGATCAGACATGACCAGGAATCAGACTCTCAGGAAAGAATTCCACCTTTACATCTCACTAGATTGGTGAGCATGGAAAGTGATGTGGCTTCTCTGTGTCTCAGTTTCCTCATCTGTCTATCCAAACCAGAACATTTCAGACTGAAATGGTTTATCATCTGACCAGGACATCTGAGAATGAAAGCAGGTGATGTCAATGTTAATGTGAGGACAACAGGCATACACCAGAACCGTCCCCAGGCAAGCAGAGGATATAAGGTGGCTCTAAAAGAAGGGATAATGCTGGGCATGGTGGCTCACACCTATAATCCCAACACTCTGGGAGGCCCAGGCAGGCAGATCACTGAGTCCAGGAGTTCAAGACCAGCCTGGGCAACACGGTGAAACCCTGTCTCCACCAAAAAAAAAAAAAAAAAAATCAGCCAGGAATTTTGGTGTGCACCTATAATCCAGCTACTCAGGAGGTTAAGAGGTGGGAAAATCACTTGAGCCCAGGAGGTCAAGGCTGCAGTGAGCTGTGATTGTACCACTGCACTCCAGCCTGGGTGACAGAGTAAGATCCTGTCTCAATAAATAGAAAAATAAATAAAGAGGAAAATGATAACAGCGCCTGCCTCACAGGCTTGAAGTGATGACTTAATCAGATAAAAGAGGCAAAGCACACAGTATACACTCATTAAACGCTAGCTATTTTTTTTTTGTCCTTACTCCTTCCATTCATTCAGCAAGTTCTCAGTGCTCAGGCATGACTCTGGGTGCCAAGAAAGTAATAGGAAGTCAGTGAATAAGAGCTTATCTGATCAACAAAGACAAAAGGATTTATTATTATCCCAAAGTCCCTGATTCAGGAAAGCTATTTCAGTTTGACTAAAAGTGAGCTATAAATGAATCCCATAAAGTTGTATTAATTAATGCCCTTTGTAACCTAGCACTCAATGCTTCAAGGCATGTTACGATATTCGCTCCCTTTCATTTCTATGCACACCCCATTATGATGAATTACACTGTAAAGTGTCCACCAAGACAGCTTTACAGAACCCATACATTATGAAAGCAAAGTTGCTTTAGCTTGCTTTTGCAAGGAGATGCATCTATATCTTTTGCCAAGAATTAAGCATTTTAGTTGAGTATACTAAAACAATTTTCTCTAATAAGTCAACACTCGCCGTGAGAGGTAGATATTCCTTATTTTATAGAGACATTCATTAACCTCTAGGGGCTTGCTGCTGTAATCACAAATTCCTTTTCCTTCCTCCTTTCGCCGCCCTCCATTTCAGTAAAATTGGTCTCAATTACTATGACCACAAATTCTCACACCCTAACGTTTCTGTACTCAACTACGGGGCCTTGCCCTTTCTTCTTCCTCTATGTTCACATTTTACCAGGCACATTCTCAGTCAGCCCTCCTTTTGTGCTAATTTCTGAGGCCATTACAGAAGCCACATTCGACTCCTTCGGTGATTGTTAGATCCTCAAACAAACACCAGCTGGGCCCCATCACTGGAAAGGCAAGCTATGGACCTCCAAAAAGAGTCTGCCTATGGAGTAAGCTGTATGTGCGTAATTCACAACAAACTCAGGGGCTATCAGTTTCTGTTGTACTCCATGCCTCTGTCTTCATTCAAAGAAGCTTAAATCAATGGCGTGTGTTTTGGTCTGGTGCTAGTTATGCAGACATGCTTAGTTTGTGAAAATTCAACAGCTGTACCCTCACGTGCATTTTATATATGTATATTATATTGCCATAAAAATTCTCTTTAATAGCTTACACTATGTAAACCTCTATATAAACTAAGCATAGTTTACACCTCACCTACACTATGTCCCTCAAACTGTTTTCAAATGGATTGCCACCAATCAGTGGGCCACGTAATCAGTTTAGAAGGTCCTGACAAGCATCTGTTGAATGGAATGGAGAATACAAGAGGGCATCGCACACAGTGAAGGCAGCTACTGTTTCAGGAAACTTACTGCAGTTACATGGATGTGTACCGTGGACCAGGTTGCCAGATTTTTTTTTTTTAACTGCAGAACTTGGTCGATAAAGTCCTGGGAGACCCTGAGTACATCAACAAATAAAAGATGAATTTGGGAGTCAGACAAGCCTGGTTTCTGATCTTGGCTGGTTGCAACCTATGTGCTTAAAAACAAGTCACCTAACCTCAGTGAGCCTCCATTTTGCTATCTCTAAAATGGGGGTAAAAAACTGTCAACTCCCTGGAATTGGTGTAAGGTGTCAGTGAGCTGGCAAACAGTCTGCCACAGAGTGCTACTTAGACAAGGGCCCTACCCTCACTGCCATTTAGGTGGTACCTTGGGCTAGCTTCTTTACCTGTAGGAAGGAAGTTTCAAGGAAATATACAAAGAAGGGAAGTGCCAAGGCCAAGACCTCACTAACAACTTAGAGCAGCAGGGCAGGGGAAAGCTATTACCCCAGCACATTTGGTGGTAAGTCATCTGGCTTTGGATTCTAACCAGAGGCAAAACCACTTTCCAAGATAATGGAGTTTTTCACGTTATTCTTGGCAGGAGGTGGAGAAAGGCAGAAAGGGAAGAAGGTCTCGGTAAAGAAATAAAGCATTTATTTTAAGCAAATCACTTTGAAGACAGGTGGTTTTCATTTTGAGAACAAAAATGATGCTTAAAACAGAGGGTTATCCCAGACACCAGCCAGGGGCTGGCCAAGAGAGGGAAACAGTGCCCTGGGGTCTGAAATGCTCCCAAAGTGCCAGAGCAGTGATGGATGCAGATGGAGAGGGGTCCAGCCACATAAAAGATGGGACTGGCTCTATCAGCTTGCAGTCACAAACTACTTAAAAGTCATTCACCGTGTTAATTATCCAAAGCAACTATTCATTCAACAAATATCTGTTGAGCATTTTCTATGCATCTAGAATCAAGTTAAGAGCTGGGGATATGGTAGGGATAAGACAGACAAGGCCCCTGCCCTCATGGAGCTAAAATTCTGGTGGGAGAGACATCAAATACCAAGTATATCAACGAGTTAACAAAATATTTACAGGCTGTGATATAAGGACTGTAAAGGAAATAAATGTGGTGATGTGATGGGAATGGAGAAAGGAAACTCAAGATGGAGGCTGGCCCTTGAGACAAGATGGCCTTGGAGGGCTACGTAGAGTGGTACCTGAAAGAAGAGAAAGGGCCAGCCAAGCAAGGAGCCAAAAAAGAAAAAAAGGGGCATTCCCAGCAGTGAGAATTGCAAGTGCCCGGACCCAGAGACAGTGCTCAGACAGGCAAGAACTCGATACAGTAGAAGGCAGTGGCTGAGTGGGAAGATGACCCCGATGAGGCTGAAAAGGTAGGCAAAGCCAGACCATACAAGGCCCAGTAGACCACAGAAAAGAAAGTGGATTTCAACGAAAAGCAACAGAAAAGTACTGAAGGTTGGCACTCTGATACATTACTTTGATGTTGACTAAGAGGTGCTCTTAAATCATCATACGCAAAACAAACTGTCCTGATGATTTATACAATGTCTCTCTGTAATCAGTGATAAAAGTTAGCACTGTGTCAGAGATCACTGATACACAATTATTGAGGAGTCTTGCCAGTCAAAGACAAACAACTTGAGCCTATGGATGAGATGAAATACAAGGAATTAAATGGGGGAAAGGGGTGGGAGAACTTGTGACTGGCAAGGGAGCACTATCATCAGCAATTAACTCACAGCAAATATAAAGCACATAGTACAGTTAATTAACAGAGCAGGCTCTAGAAAGTGCCCTAAACACACACACACACACACACACACACACACACACACACACACTCTCACACGAAAGGCAACTGGGGCTTGACCGACGTGCATGGTGGCTGCCTAAATTCATAAACACATTAAATGAAACAACACAATGGAAAAGTACCATGACGGTCTCCTACACGTACTTCTGAATCAGAATTCAGATGACTGCTCAGCAGTTTTCAGTCAAGGTTAATTTTTATTTTCATTTTTTTTTGACACAGGGTCTCACTCCTGTCACCCAGGCTGGAGTGCAGTAGCCTAATCATGGTTCACTGCTGCCTCGACCTCCCAGGCTCAGTCAATCCTTCAGCCTCAGCCTTCTGAGTAGCGGGGACTACAGGCGTGTGTCACCATTCCTGGCTAATTTTTTTTTTTTTTTTTTTTTTAAGTAGAGACAGGGTCTCACCATGTTGCCCAGGCTGGTCTCGAACTCCTGGGCTCAAGCAATCCTCCTGCCTCAGCCTCCCAAAGTGCCAGAATTACAGGCATAAATCATTGTGCCTGGCCAAGGTTTACCTTTTGTTTTCCTTCTCCCTTGCTCTGGCTGAATATAGGTTTTAATAAGTTGGAAACTCAAAGCTGGATGGAAAAGGGGTCTTTTGAATTACCACTCTCCCCAAGGACCTATAACACAGCCTCCTAACTTGGGTCCCCAGTTCCCATCATCTTTAAACTTAAACGTTATCTATGAGACATAACCATGACTCACTCATACCCTTTCCTCAGGACCTTGTTTTGGGAGGCGGGTACTTGGCCATGACTAAAAGGGCAACCTGGGGCTATGTACTTAAGCAAGGCCAATTGGTCGACCCCAAGATCAAACCTATGACACTGACCATGAGAACTTGGTGGCCACAAAAGCTGCTCTGAAACAAGCCAGGACAGCAACACTGGTGGCATCTCATAGAGCCCAGCACACTGTTTGCATTTATGGCATAGAGTGCCACGGAAAAGGAGAAGGATGGCAACCAAGCACCGGGTGCCTCCACATTCATTACTTCGAACAATCCAGTAATCCTGTGAGGTGGTAGGAGGGAGATTTTCAGATGAGAAAAGTAAGACTCGGAGAGATCTTGGTTAGCAGCCCATGGCTGCACAGTTAGCTGAGCGGGGAACTGAACCTGTCCCGACACCTCAATTGGCATCTGGCAACAGGACAGTGCTCTTGACTGACCCCAAGCTGACTTTCCCTCCTGTCTCCCATCTCATTCTTACCCCCACTCCCTTTATTTCTTCACACTACAGGAAAGCTAAATTCCACACCTGGCTTCCTCCCAGATTCCCAAAACTGCCAGCTGCATTGGAAATGTTACCTGCTCCCGACCCCTGAGAGGGGTACCTCACTGCAGAAATGGATGCCTGCAGGGGGTTTGGCTGCATGCAGCTGCCTGTGTGCAGCATCCCCTGGAGAAAACTCACCTGGCTGTCTATAGTGATCAGAGAAGGAAAGAGCCACCAAACCAGATGACAGAGCTGTTCAAAATCTTTATAAATGCCACTACAAAAGGAACTCAGCCAAAAGAATCCACTTCTCTCACAGACAAGGGCTTAGTGAAAGAAATACCCTTCGGCTACAAACCAGAAAACTGAGACCTGGGGCCAAGTAGAAAACAATGTTGGTCACCATCTTGGAAGGACTGACCTGAGACCAAATTCCCCATCATGCCTCCCTCCTGGCCTACAAAGTAGTCGGGCAACAGGCTACAAAAGATGCAGACATCGTAACAATCAAAACAGATGTATGGCCTACTTACAATCTCAGACAAGTCTGCGGCACTTGGGGCTTTGGCTGCTGAAACCTCCATTCTGTGAAGTATGAAATGGTAATTTCTGGCTGTGTCTGAACTCTGGGCAGGAGTAAGTTCTGTGCTCTCCGAGAACTGCAAGTCTCTCTGATTCACTTGGCAGCAAAATTATTCTAAGCATCCTGTCCCGTACCCAACTCGCCTGCCCCTCCCACTACACACTCACACTGGTGGGGTTTTTTTTGTAATTCTTAGCACTTATTTCTGTCACAAATCAAGTGAAAAGTAATCCAACCTCTGGCACTTGAGAGTGTGGAACCTGTATGACTGAGGAGGAGGAAGAGCCACCTAATTAGGAAGAAGTTATAATTAACATCAGAGAGGAGAGAGCTGGAGAACCGCAGAGTCTGCAGTAACAGCAAAATGGAGATTATTTGAGACAGCTGAAACACTCCACCCAGGCCTCCAGAAGAGGACATGCACGGGAAACAAAGGGCATATGGTGTTTGCTTTCTTCAACATCCGTTCTCACCATTAAGAGCTGCACCAGCAAACGCTCATTACTTACATGTGGACAAACCTCGCCCTGAAAATGCACTCTAAAATACAGCTCCTAATCAAATAAATGACTTTGCAAAGCAGAGGCTTACCTTGATTTTTTATTACATATAAGTACTAAAGTAAAATTTAATAAAGTCCAAATAACTGGCAGAATGTCTGTTTGGCTCAGTGAAGCATGAACTGTACTAGAAAAAAAGTTCATTTTTGTTAATTTCAAGTTCATACAGTAATTCAAACACTGACATATTCAGAGCAGGATTTTATTTTTTCCCCAAGGAGAGATTCCAAGGGACTAACTTAACAACTAGATAGAAATGATTTCTACTATTTACTACTAGTCGTATATTTAGATATTTCTATCCTAAAGCAAACAGGTTTTCCAATGTTACTCAAGTCATTTACTTCTCACATATGTTAGTATTACCACCATCACCAATATTACCCTCACTATAAAACTGTTCAAAGGTAAACTTCAGTGAACTCCTTGACCAAATTATGAGAACCTCCTGAACTGGTGAGATCTGAACTGATACTTTTCAGAGATGTAAAGCTAGGGTCAGCTTCAAAAATACTCACGTATTATTACTCTCAAGCCTGTAGAGATCAACGATCAAATCTGCTGTCACTCAGCAGATTGGTCTACCTTCCCCCAGATAACAAGTTCAAAATCAGAGGACCACCTTGCTTGTGTTTAACATAAAAAAGGCCCCCAAGTGAAAGGAAACAAACAATCCAATGTGGTTGGTCAGTAACCCTCAGCGAGTACTGCTGGTTGCCTACCCAGTAGAGCTGGCTCCCTTCCTTCTTCCCCAGCAGAGCCCACTCCTGGTCACAGGTGCTCATCCATTTCCCCATGGAGCCCATTTCCAGCTCTAGGAAGGACAACCTAATTAATTCTAAACCAAACATTGCTTCAGGGTGGGCAGTGGAAACAAAGCTCACCCAATCAGACTGCAGGAAATAACTCCTCCTACATACAGGCTGTGAGCAAGGAAGCAAAGGGCCCCACTGCAGATGGATGCCATTCTACAACCGTCTGACCACCACAGGGAAGCCAGCCCTTGGGTGAAGCTACTGCCAGAACAACACGGTGGGGGAAGAGACAGCAAGAACACGGGTTTCTGATGTCACACTGAGCAGCTGATCACACTGCCCCTGGGGTCCACCCTACCTCTAGCCTCCCAATTATGCAAAATAACAAATGTCTGTGTTTAAGGCAGTCCCAGACAGCTTTCTGTTCCATGCAATCTCAAGTGTGCTGGGAGGAACAGGCTGAGCAGTAACTGGGTAGCCAAGAGTAAGAATAAAAATAAAAACCTTGCCTGAGAGCAGGTGCTCACTCAGGAGAGGTCACAGATTGAAGGAACTTTCCACCATCCACATGTGACGGTGTGGCACACCCCTGCTTAGAATCCTAACTCAGTGGTTCCCAATTACCCCAAAAGTCCAAGTTCCTTACAATGGTATGCAAGATCCCTCTCACCTTCTGGCCTCGCTTCCCATTTTACTCTGGCAAGGCTTATTTCTAGGTACTCATCAAGCTGTAGGCCTCTGTTCACACTCACACTACACCCTCTTTCTCACTCACTCACTCTGGGCTCTGGTCCGTCCTCTTCACCTGATCAAATTCCTTCCTCTCCTGTCCCAGGCTCTTAGGTCCCCCTCCCTTTGTGCTCCCTTAGCATACTGGGCACGCACCACAGTGGCTTGGAAAAGTGTGTTTCCAGGTCAGTCTCTCCCCTCACGCTCTCCCCCGGGGCCCAGAACAGCTCTCAAGACACAGCAGACACTCAACAGATGCCCACTAGACTGAGCTAATCTTTCTCTTTCAGGAAGGGCACCAATCTCTCCCACAGGGCACTGTGTCATTGAGGTTGGAGGCGTGAGAGCCAGAGGCAGGTTCCAGGAGTCCTTGCTCTCATCCACACCCACCTTCCTCCAGCAGCTTCAGGCTCAGCACAGGACACAGGAGGCAGCTTGCACTGGCAGCATCCACAACGGGCAGGAAATCACCTTATCCAGATCATGCTTAGCGCTCTGCTTCTCCGCTCCAACCCTCCCTGACACAGAAGTTCATGGTGACAATGCACAACATCTCTCACTGTAGAAGCTTCAGAAAAGGAAGACAGGGAATGTCCAACTTTTTTTATTTTTCTGATTGTGAGGTTTCCCTTACTTATTTTAGAGACATTGTCTCACTATGTTGTCCAGGCTGGTCTCTAACTCCTGGGCTCAGGCAATCCTCCCCAACCTCAGCCTCCCAAGTAGCGGTGACTATAGGCACACACCACCATGCCTGGCTAATTTTTAAATTTATTGTAGAGACAAGGTCTCGTTATGTGGGCCAGGTTGTTCTCTAACCCCTGGCCTCAAGTGATCCTCCCACCTTGACCTCCCAAAGCACTGGAATTACAGGCATAGGCTACCGCACCCAGCCCCTTACATAAGGAGCTAAGAAAAGTCACATATGCAACATTAGGAAACGCTTGGTTTTGAAGAAAGACTCCAAGTTAAAAAGAGAGACACAATAGCTTGAGGAGAGCAGAAGCTAAGTCTCCACCTGGTGTCTTATCTTCCTGCTTGACCTCAGGGGAAAAGATTAATAGTAGGATTTACGAAATGTTAAGAAGACACGTGCTGAGGTGTCTCAGTTATTAAAATAAAATAAAATAAAGTAAAATAAAATAAAATAAAATAAAATAATACTGTGAAAGCGGCAAAACTCCATGGTGGAATCTGCTTCATCACAACAAAGACATCCCCTGGCCCTTCTTTCTAGCTGGTCCTGGCTCCCCACACACTGCTAGAAATGAAACCCCAGGCTGGGCACGGTGGCTCACGCCTGTAATCCCAGCACTTTGGGAGGCTGAGGCGGGCGGATCACGAGGTCAGGAGATCGAGACCATCCTGGCTAACGTGGTGAAACCCCATCTCTACTAAAAATACAAAAAATTAGCCGGGCATGGTGGCGGGTGCCTGTAATCCCAGCTACTCGGGAGGCTGAGGCAGGAGAATCAGTTGAACCTGGGAGGCAGAGGTTGCAGTAAGCTGAGATCGCGCCACTGCACTCCGGCCTGGGTGACAGAGTAAGACTCCATCTCAAAAGAAAAGAAAAGAAATGAAACCCCAAATACAGGAGTGTAGGAAAGAGCTGAAATAACACTTCAAATATTCACGATGGTAACTGCAAGTCCTACCTCATAATCATGACTTCTCTTTTCCATATTTGGGCCCCGGCTTCCCTGGACGCACTCCAGGGGCCTTCACAGACATTATCTAATGCTAGGCAGGTCAGCAAGCTAACCATTAAGTACTCTTTTTTTTTTTTTTTTCTCCACGCTCTCCGATTTAAGTCAGTTTGGACACACTCATAAAGAACTAGTGAGTTCCCTTCCAAGATGGGTGGCTGCTAAGATAGCTCATGTAGTTTTGGTCAAAGTGGAAGCCCTTAGGATGTCAAAAAGCTTACCTTTAAACATCTCAATCTGATTCCAACAGTGAAGTTTTCAAAGCTGTCATTACTCCCCTATCCCAATAAACAAAGCTGGCAGATTTATTATCAAATGATTTCTCTAGCTTTTTATTTTTCCCCCCCAAATACCTGCTGGTTTCACCCCTGCAGAGATCTAATTCAATAGGTCTGGTGTGGCCCTGAGAAACTGCTGTTTAAACTCCCCCAGGTGATCCACACAGCCAGAAGACAGACATCTAGGTCTAAAGTGTCAGAAATGCTTGCTACTAAAAGGAGGATCAACTGGGAGCTTCTTAGAACTGCAGAATCTCAGCTTCCCCAAACCTACCCGCCCCCAGCCCAAACCCTGCCCCCCAACCCCACAGCCCCCCCCGCTGCCATCACAATCTGCCTTTTAACAAGATCCTAGGAAGAAGGGCACATCTGAGTTTAGGCAGCCTAAGGCTATACTGTCGTCTGGCCTCAGAATCTTCTAGGGTTTTTGTTTTTTGTTTGTTTCCCCTTTACAAATGGGAGACGGAAAAGTGGGAGGGCACAATCAAAATTCACATTCCAGTTTTTTCCAGGATCTTTATTGATGAACAACAGGGTCAAATCCTGCTCTCACCCTCACCATCTTCCTAGAAAATATGACTAGTCAGATTAAATGTAAAGGGAGTAAAAAATGAGACACAGCCTGTTTTTTAAATTAAAGCAATACATTGTTCCATTTGTGCTGGCAGCATCCACACTTGCATTACTGCGCATGTTTAAAGCTGCCAGTTGAAATCAACTCTAGTCAAAGCAGCAGAACCTGCAAAATCTTTTAGCGTTAAAGGGCTTTATGTGGAACCAAAGCATTCCAAGATAAATAATTCCTGGAGCTAATGAGAACTACTAATTGCATCCATTCTTAAAAATCAATACACTTGAAACTTTTTAAAGATTCATGTGCTTATTTCCCTTGTTCACATAACATCATAAGGCATTCACAGGAAGTTGTGGTTTCAATTGAGACGTGGCTGCATATTTAAAAAAAAAAAAAAAACTCGCAGTATCCTATCACAGAGCTCAGCCAAGACTCCCAGCAGGTTCTCCGAACCTGACAGATTTGGGTGCCCCTCATGCTAATTACCGTCTGGTTTGAGGTTTGTGAACATAGCCAAGGCCACCCAGACAATGCTGTACCGTAGTACAATTAGGGGTGAGAGAACACAGACTCCGGAGTTAAGCCACCCACCGGCCCAAGTCTAGACCTGCCATTTACAATCTGTGCTCCCTTGGGCAACTTACTTAACGTCTCTGGTCTGTGGGAAGTGCTATATAAAGATTTGCTGTTTTCCTCATCTAATATGCAGTCCCATGAATGGTACAGATAAAGGAACTATGCACACAGTGGGTGCTCAGTTATTGCTGGCTAATGGTTGAAGAACTCTCCATTCACCTGGTATTTCCCTCAATGAATATATCATTACCAAATACCAGCAACCTTTTGGTGTATCAAGAAAGGTACTCGGGAAAGTGTTTTTCTTCCCCTAATGGTGAAAAACAAAAACCAATGGATATAAGCACCTTCTTAATCCAACGTAACAGTCTCCCTCTTCAGTCATGTACTTAATATGGTTCATTTATATTATGTCTCATATCTTCTCAAAAAATAATTACTATAGAAAAAGTATGAAAAGCATTTGAGCAGGTGAAAAATGCAGTCTACAAAACAGTAGACTGGGCCAGGCCCAGTGGTTCATGCCCGTAATCCCAGCACTTTGAGAGGCCGAGGTGGGTGGATCACTTGAGGTCAGGAGTTCGAGACCAGCCTGGTCAACATGGTGAAACCCTGTCTCTACTAAAATTTTTAACAAAAATTAGCTGGGCAAGGTGGTGCGTACCTGTAATTCCAGCTACTTGGGAGGCTGAGGCAGGAGAATCACTTGAACCAGGGAAGTGGAGGTTGCATTGAGCCGAGTTCACACCACTGCACTCCAGCCTGGGCAACAGAGCGAGACTCCATCTCAAAATCAAAACAAAACAACCCAGTAGACTGGTACCAATTACTTAATAGTTATTGAGAGCATAAAAAGTGATTTCCAGAATGTTCCAAGTAGGGAAGTGTCAGACAACATTGCCCTCACGGTATTAATACTATACAATAGCATTCATAGTGGTAAGACACAGCGAAAATTGGGATGTTTCAACTATTTACCCATTTTCATCTATTTTAAGCACTCCTGAAAGACGAACAAGTGATAGGTCGTTCAACATGCATTTACTAAATCCATTTTCTTAGGCACTTTCAGCAGCCAATGTTTTCACACAAACTGAGTTACTATGTGAATTTAACAACTATGTTTGGTTTTTGGTTTTCTTTTTCATCAGAGGCTCCACTTTTAAGAATACCCGTCCTTCTAATTAGTTCTTACAACACAATCCTGGGAAGTCAGGCTGCCAGAGCTCAAATAACTGGGTTGACCCTAATAGATCTGCAATCTTCATCAAGTCAGGCAACCTCTCTGAGCTTCAGTTTTCCCATCTGTAACATAGGAATAATCACTACTTGGGGCAAAAGGATGGAGGGTAAGGAGTAGCTGAGTTAGTACAAAGAAGAACAAAACAGTTGTACTGGATAAATGATGAAGTATCTACTCACAATTGCAAATTCACATTCCTTTTCACCCTGTACCAGGTCCTGAAGTGGTTACAAAGACGGTCTAATAGATTCTCCTTGTCCCTCAAAATGGAGGAAGACAGGTAATTCTTACACATGTTTAAAGAAAACCCACCCACCCCTTTATCCCTAGAGGTTGGCCATGACAGCAACACAATTGTAAAGCTTGCTGTAATCAGCACCATGCCCATAGCGCTTTTACCTTATAAGGCAACAGTATAGACCGAGGGAGGATCCAACCTTGTTCACACTTCCAGGCAATTACACTTCTTGTTCTCTGCTTGGATGGCTCTTAGTAACGGCAGGGGCTGCTTCCTCATCATTCACATGTAGGCTCCAACTTCTCCTCACCTGAAACAGCCCACACACGCCACCAGCCACTCTAGCCTTTTCCTCTCCTGTTGTTTCTTCATGGCATGTTTCACTATCTATAATTATCTCTTCACTTGTCTGTGGTTAAGCCCTCTGTCCTCCGTTGGAGTGTAAGCTCTCTAAAAGCTCAGACCTTGTTAAGCTCATTCTGAAATGGCTCCTAAAATGGCACCTGTCACAGAAAGGGCACTCAGTGGACAGAGCTAGGTAAGATACATGTGAGTTTTGATCGTTGCAGCAGCTATATCACATTTGCATTTGGTTCTACCGAGTGCTTTATCTCTTCAGACTGCTTTTACCTGCCTTTTGGCATGCCTTGTAATTTTTGGTTGAAAGCCAGACATTTCGTAGAGGGTAGCAGATACTGAGGTAAATGAGCCCTTAGTGTGGAATTGATATTAATCTAGTCAGGAGTTGAGCTGCCTTGAGGTTTGTTGTTCCTATGAACATGAGAAACTTCAAATTCCTCTAGTGACCCTCTCTTGGCTTTGGGGCTTTCCTTTATGCTGTTCCCAGTGTAAGCCTGTCTCTTGCAGCTCTCCCCGCTGTAACCCACTGTTGTTATTCCTGGGGGCTTGCTAGCCTGCAGATGGGGTGAGGGAAGAAGGGAAGTTCTCTGATATTCCAAGCCTCAGTCTCTAAAGTACACATGGTGGGCCTGTGTCTTGAAGGTGTAAGCTTCACAATGTATTTGCCCTAGAGATAGAGCTCCTTCCACCCCATACCCCCAGCTGTAGCAGGTATCACCAATGTTCTCAGTCTACCTCCTGCTTAAAGACCTTTTTTTTAGGTGAGATGGGATGGGGAAGGGGCTGGAGGGGCGCTCCATCCCCCAGCTGCAATGGTTAATTCACCAGGGCCCTCAGACCATAGCCTTCCTCTGCAGAATAAGCCTCTTGCTCCTTAAAGGAGAAGGGTCTAAGTAGATTGCTCAGTGATTCCTGAGCCAGCACCATGAGTTTTCTCTGAATTTTCCCTCACCCTCCCAGTTAGAGCCAAATGGGGTTCCTAGAAGAAAAGCCTGCAAAGGGATAGGACCCCCTCCCCCACAACTGCTGCCCTCAAGACTTCACACTCTCAAGTTAGCCCACACTCAGCCTCCAGCAATTTGTCAAATTTTCTAGCTTAATCTTCCTACCTACTTCTATGGGGTCTGGTGGCTTCTGCTCCTGTAAACAAATGCTCAGGTCCTGTCCTGTGTCTCAGAAGGCACCTCTTTCCAGATTTTGAAATGGTCGTTTGCTCTGCAAACTCAGTTCTCTGTTAATTTCCAATCTGTCCAGATTTTTTCTTGGAAGCGTGGGAGGGACATCTTTGCAGCTCTCTACATCTCTGAGTTGAAACCAGAAGTCTACTTATTTATTTTTTTTAAGGATCAGAAGTAAGTATGACAAAATGGCAACATTTGATAGAACTAGGTAGTGGGTACCTAGATGTTGGTTATACGCTCTTTTATATTTTCATAGTTTAGTAACATTTCAAATTCTAAAATTAAGTTGTAGGTGGCCACGGTAGAAAATAGTGCTATAATATAAATAGACTTACGTATGTGTATAGCACTTGGTTCTTGTTCAGTAATTTACAGAAATCACCTGAATTTTAAAATACAACCAGCATTTTTGGCAACACTTCAGAAACTGTCCTGAAAAAATATAAATCACTCTAACACACCATTAAATGTCAGTATCAGCCAGGCACGGTGGCTCACGCCTGTAATCCCCACACTTTGGGAGGCCGAGGCAGGTGGATCACGAGGTCAGGAGATCGAGACCATCCTGGCCAACATGGTAAAACCCTGTCTCTACTAAAATACAAAAAAATAGCTGGGTGTGGTGGCGTGCGCCTGTAATCCCAGCTACTTGGGAGGCTGAGGCAGGAGAATCACTTGAACCCGGGAGGTGGAGGTTGCAGTGAGCCAAGATCACACCACTGCACTCCAGCCTGGCAACAGAACAAGACTCTGTCTCAAAAAAAAAAAAAAAAAAAAAAAAGTCAGTATCAAAGAAGGGAAAGGAGAAACTGAAATGGAAAAATTAGTGTTCTCAAAGAGAACAAATGTATCTTAAAATGTGCATGTTTATAAATCAAAGTATATGAAAATTACATGTTAATTGATTCACTATTCTTTAAACTGATACCCAACCATCATTAATATTCATGGAAAATGAAAATTAATAAAGGATGTGCCAGCAGACCATAGGTCAACCAGCAAGTGCCAGATCCCAGATTGTGGTATATTATGCAACACCTAGTAATCAAACATCTTAAACCTTCAGACTGCCACGCTTCCTTTTACCCACATTCCTAATTTAATATAATTGGTAATTGCCTGTAAATGAAAGCAGCAGCAGCTTGGTAAGATCTACCTCATGGAAAGAACATTCCCTTTTTACTTAAATAATTCACTATCTTAGATAATAGCAAATAAATGATATGCTACTAAAAAGTGAGCCATTTAATAACTCCAGAACTGCAGATTAATCTTAAGGATTGTGTATTAAATTCAATTAAACCAGATGAATATTTAACATGTCCTTCTATGTCCGTAAGACCATTCTAGCCACTCTGGGAAGAGGTGGGCCAACATAAATCATCTGCCAATCCCTGCCATCAGGACAGACACAGGGATAGGTCACAGGGCTGAGTCCAGGAAAAGCACACATGCACCACATTTGCATGTATTCTCATTAGCAAAGCAAGTGACTTGCAAGTACTTTTATGCTTTAACATTAACTTGTAAGTTCCATTTAAAAGGGAAAAAGAATATAGTTTATAGTAAAGTGAATCTTCGTGTGACTTTCATTATAATGAATGAAGTCAGGACTAAATTTGTCTGTAATGAGACTAAAATGGGCTGAATCTACCAATGATGAATCTGTGGCTTTAATGATCATGTGTGGCTCTGTGAGATGCACCCCATGTGGAACTGCAATCAGGGTGATCACTCAGACAGCTAGATAACACACTTCACCCTGCCTGAGGACCATCACTTGTCAACCGTGTTACGTTGTCACAAGGGCTGTTTACAAATCAGCTACATCTCTGCATTGCAACATGCCCGAAATTAGATCTCACATCCAGCTTGAGGGCTAGGGACTGTGTTCAGCTTCAAGCTGGCAGCGCCCTAGACTTGATTGTCACCTTAAAATATCTGTTAATGGAACTCATTCAAATTCAAGTTTTAAAATAAAAGGATGAGTTAAATTGAGTAAAAAAAAAAAAAATCAGAGGCTAAAAAAGGCGCGAGGTATATGGATTTTTAACCACCACTGACAGCAGAAGCTCACACTATAATTGCATGGATTATATGCACCGAAGAGATCAGCTGTCATGTGACATTTTAAACCAAATAACAGAGCAGTCCTTGGAAAAATGTCAATAAGCACAAAGAAGTGATTTCTCAACATCTGAAACCACACGAACCTCCATATTCAAGTGTTTCAGCATTAGTATTACGTGCCACCAGAGCCTAATGTTGTAATCACTCATTTAACACAGAGTAGCTGAAACTACTTTCATAGGGCAGATGTATTTTTTTAATAGGCAGATTGGCAATTATTCCAGTTTCAAGACTGGGGGAGAAAAAAACTTGTGCGCACACTCACGATTTTGCAGCTGAGAGAAATAAGGATTGAATTGTGGAAGCAAGAAGAAAAACAAAGATTGAATCATCAATATAAGCCAGGCTGTTAAACAGCAATTACAGAACGACAGCTACCATCCTGTTCCTTTCCTATCTGTGGCCATAAGGGTCCCAATATTACAGTATGACTACAGGCTTAGCAGTTAGAACCTGATAGCGTTTATGGTTTTAAACAGCTGCAACGTATCTTTTGCCAATAATCTGTCAGCCTATTGATTTTGGATGTTGTCTCTAAGACAAAATCTTATCTGGTCAGAAAGCAGATCCCACTGGACCAAAGCCTTTGGCAGCAGGCATCACACTCTTGACAAGGTACTCTCCAAACATGTCCAGCTTTGCTAAGAATATGTTCACATGTTAATACTTCATCAATTCCAATTATGTTGTAGTATAATCACAACTAAAATGTACATCTAATAAATATTTTAAATATGGTTTTAATGTTAATTTATTTTTTCTTCCATGATATGCAAAACAGTTCCTCTTTGGTTTTGACTTGGCCCCCACTGCGCCGATACTAGCTACCTGCACTAGCTATCTCAGATCTTGACCATGGCTTCATTTGACAGCCAGGAAAAGTACAACCCCAAGAACTTCAGCATGGCCACCAGTGGCACAGCTGGTTCACAGCACAGCCACAACTGGAACTGGAACCAACTTCACAACCTTTACTGGCAACCAGTGAGTTGTGGCCTCCCTAGAAGAAAACTTCAGTGTAAAGAGGACATAGTCACCAGGGCCTCCGCCACACCTCCTGGGAACTGAGCACGTCTCTTAGGAAAGCGTTGGCACGGTTCCTCCAGCTCTGGGTCTCCATCTGGGACCACCTGCCTCTAGAAACCCAGGGCAGGATGTGGTTTGACTCGAACAACTTCTCAGCTTACAAACTCAGGCAAACCCACTTTGCTTTTCACCCTGACTCCCGGACACATGATATCATCTTTGTTAGTCTTCATGAGAAAATCTTGGTGGTCCCAGAGGAAGTACGACAATAATGAAAAGCTTGTTCCTTCATGACGAGCAAAACAGGCAGCTAAGAGCAAAAATGGGCTGACTTCATACACCTCATCCCACAAATAACTGGGTGTTTGTGTGACTTTTGTGCTAGTACATGTTGTGACTACACATTAAAGAGACTTTCACATCTTCACCTTCACTCTCCCTGAACTCTCCCTCAAGAATTTATCTCATCTTCCTCAGTGTCATAAAGATGATGAAATTTACCCCTTAGCCTGGGAGTGGGGCAATATACTATTTCAAATCCCTTTGTGAGTTAAGAAGCTAAGGTGAAACAAAATGTCTTCTGGGTAGCCCTAGAGATGTACTGCCCATATGTTCCTTCAAGAAAGAACTTGGCCGACATAGTGGCTCACACCTGTAATCCCAGCACATTGAGAGGCCAAGGCAGGAGGACTGCTTGAGCCCAGGAGTTTGAGACCAGCCTGGGCAACATAGTGAGACCGTGTCTCTACAAAAAAAAAAAAAAAATAGCTGGCGCTGGGCACTGTGGCTCACACCTGTGATCCCAGCACATTGGGAAGACAAGGTGGGCGGATCACCTGAGCTCAGGAATTCAAGACTAGCTTGGGCAACATGGTGAAACCTTGTCTCTACAAACAATACAAAAATTAGCCAGGTGTGTTAGTGCACACCTGTAGTCCCAGCTACTCAGGAGGCTAAGGCAGGAGAATCGCTTGAGCCCGGGAGGCAGAGGTTGCTGTGAGCCAAAATCACACCACTGCACTCCAGCCTGGGTGAAAGAGCAAGACCCTGTCTCAAAAAACAACAACAAAAAATTAGCTAGATGTGGTGGTACGCGCCTGTAGTCCCAACTACTTGGGAGGCTGAGGTGGGAGGATCACTTGAGCCTTGGAGGTTGAGGCTGCAGGGAGCCATGATTGTGCCACTGCGCTCCAGCCTGGGCAACAGAGTGAGACCCTGTCTCCAAAAACAGACCAAAAAAAAAAAAAAAAAACAAGAAGGAAAGAACAAACCTCCACCTTCGGGATCTCCCTCAGCTTTCTTTCTAGCAGAGGCCATGCTCTCACTGAGGAGCCCACAGCTGGTCACTAATCTGGGGAGTACAGTCCTAGAGCCTGGCCATTTCTGCCTATTTTTTTTTTTTTCGGCTTTACTGAGGTATGATTGACAAAGAAAAACTGTATTAATATAAGGTGTACAACGTGCTGATCTATGTATACACTGTGAAATGATCACAATCAAGCTAATTAAGAGATTCATCACCTCACAGAGTTCCCTTTTTGTAGTAAGAACACGCAAGAGTTACTCTCAAATTGCAAGTATGTAACGCATGATTTTTAACTCCAGTTACCATGCCACACAGCAGGTCTCCAGAAGTTATCTTGTCATTGAAAGTTTGTGCCCTTTGGCTAGCATCTCTCCTTTGCTTCCATGGAGCAATTTTTGTCCAGGAGCCCCCTGCTAGGCTGGCTGGGACAGACTGGCATCACCACCTGAGGCTCTCCCTGCCCTGCTCCCCTGCCCTCTCATCATTCAAGGGTGTTATCCCCCGCAGCCCCCAAACAAACCTCCTGTACTCCTAACTCCATCTCAGCATCCGAATCCTACAGTACCAAACTGCTAAACACCATCTAAGTATTTCTCCAGTGTCTTGGAGTGGCTTAATACTGATATTAATAGCTAATATTTGTTGACAAATTAATATTTACCAAGTTTCTCTGCATGCATCTCACATCACAGGGTGACAGGTAAGAAAAGCAGTCATCCTTGCATCAAACAGGAATTGCAGTGCCAGAGGTGGTTCTGTGGTGGGGCTGGGCTGACAGCCAGGCAGCTGTGCAAATTCCTATCTATAGCCTGGACCTGGCCCCCACACTCCAGACCCACATCCCTACCATGCTTCCCAATGCACAGGACAAAAATCTTAGAGTCATCTCTCCCTCCTCCCTCTCCTGCCACACCCCCAGTCTTACCAGCAAATCCCGTTGGCTATACTTACAGAAATATCCAGAATCTGACCACTTCTCACCCTCCCACTGCCACTCCCTGGGCTCCCCTGTATTCCTGCAAAGGGCCTCCAAACTGCTCTCCCTGCTTCCACCCTTCCCCTTGCAGTCTGTTCTCAACACGGCAGACAGAGGGAACCTGTTAAAACGTCTCTGGTCACATCAACCTCCTCAGTTACTTCCCATCTCACCCAGACTCACAAGTCACAAAGCCCTCTCTGATCTGGAGCCCTATGACCTCTAACCCTTTCTCCTGTTGCTCTCCCCTGTCCTCTTCCCTCAGGCAGTGGTGGCGCACTGGTCTCTCTTTTGTTCCTCCAACAAGCCAGGGACACTGCCCTCTGCAGGGCCTTTGCACATGCCGTTCCCACTGCCCGAAGGGCTCTTTCCCCCATATTCCCACAAAGCTCTTCCTCACATCCTCAAGTCTTGACTTAAATCACTTTTTTCATAAGGCCTTTCCTGACCTCCCTATCATAAATTGCAATCCCACACCCAACATTCATCTCCCCCTCCCCTGCTTTCTCCTCCTCAAACATGCTTGCCCCAAGAGACTAGGCCCAGTGTGAGGCTCAACAGGGTCTCTGAGACCCACATCTCCCCTCACACTCCACCCCCACTTTTCTCTTCCTCCATCCTTCTTTTCTCCTCCCAACTCTACTTCTGTCATTGGCCCTCCAGTTTCCAGGCCAACCACAGACAGGCCAAGTGGTAATGCCTCCTTGGACCTGCTCAAAGCTGGGGGTGCGGCTTCCCCAAATCCAAGCCTCAGCCATGACAACAGGATGACAGAGTCTGACCTCCTGAGAAAGAACTGAAACACTTGTCATCGATTACCCATCACCCACAAAGGGCTGGAGGACTGCAGTGTATGGGAAAATGGTATGGTTCTGGTGATGGTTATTATTTTTTTTAATTTAATGGAAAACAAAAAGGACAAGAGTTAGAAATCCTAAAAAATACTAATGCTGAGACTCACAACCAGAGATAAAGATGAGACTAAGATGCAGCCTGGGCATCGGGATTTTTAAAGCTCCTTGGATGATACTCATGTGCTGCCAAGGTTGAGATCCATTGGAGATTTCTTTTTTATTTTTTTTGAAGTAATTATCTACTCACAAGAACTTACAAAAATGGTGCAGAGTCCCATGAACGCTTCACTTAGCTTCCCTCAGTGATGATATATGATTAGAGTACAATATCAAAAACAAAAATTGACATTGGTACAATACCATTCACTACAGACCTTATTCTGTTTTCACCAGTCATTTCATACACTGATTTGTGTGTAACTCTTTGCAACTGGATCCAATGTGTAGATTTGCACAAATCTACACACTGGATCACAATCAAGATACAATCAAGATACAGAACTATTCCATCTTCAAAAGGAACTCCCTCATGCTACCCCTTTATTGTGGTACCAGTCTTCCCCACACCCTGTCATTGTCCCTTGGCATCCAGTAACCTTCCCTCCAAGTCTGTAACTTTGTCATTTTGAGAATGTAATATAAACGAAATCATACAGTGTGTAACATCTTAGGTTGGCTTTGTTCACAAAGCATGATGCCCCTGAGATCTATCTAAGTTGTTGTGTGTATCCGCAGTTCATTTTGTTTTATTGCTGAGTAGTATTCCATGGTATGGATGGACCAGAGCTTGTTTAACCATTCATCCACTCAAAGGCATTCAAGATGTTTCCAATTTGCAATTATTACAAATAAAGCTGCTATGAACATCTGTGTACAGGTTTTTCTGTGAACTTAAGTTTTTATTTCTCTGGGATGAGCATCCAAAAGTATAACTGCTGTTTCCTATGGCAAGCACATAGTTATATAAGAAACTGCCAAACTATTTTCCAGACTGACTGAACTACTTTACATTCCCACCACCAATATATGAGAGAACCAGTTTCTCTGCAACCTCGTCAGCATTTGGTGTTATCACCATTTTTAATTTAGCCATCCTAATGGCCATTCTAATAGATACATAGTAATTTCTCGTTGTGGTTTTAATTTGCACTCCTCTAATGACTAATGATGTTGGACATCTTTTCATGTGCTTATTTTACATCTGCATATTCTCTTCAGTGAATGTCTGTTCGTGTATTTCACCCATTTTTATTCGATTGTTTTGGTTTCTTACTGTTGCATTTTGAGAGCGCTACACATTCTAGATACAAGTCCTTTGTCAGACATGTGGTTTGCAAATATTTACTCCCAGTTTGTAACCTATCTTTCCATCCTCTTCACATTTTGATGAAGTCTAATTGATCTTTTTTTATTTAATAGATTGTGTTGGCCAGGCATGGTGCCTCATACTTGTAATCTCAGCACTTTGGGAGGCCAAGGCAGTGGACTGCTTGAGTCTAGGAGTTTGAGACCAGCCTGGGCAACACATAGGGAGACTCCATCTCTACAAAAAATACAAAAAATTAGCCAGGCATGGTGGCTCGCACCTGTAGTTCCAGCTACTTGCGAGGCTGAGGCACAAGGAGCACTTGAGCCTGGGAGGTTGAGGCTGCAGTGAGCTGAGAATGTGCCACTGCACTCTAGCCTGGGCGACAGAGCAAGACTCTTGCCCCCCCCACCCCAAAAAAAAAAAAGATTGTGTTTTTGGTATAATATCTAAGAACTCTTCATCTAGGCCTAGGTCCCCAAAACTTTTGCCTATGTTTAATTCTAACACTTTTATAGTTTTATGTTTTACACTTAAATCCATGATCCATTTTGAGTTAATTTTTTAATAAGATGTTAGATTTAGGCCGAGGTCCACTTTTTTGTCTATGGATGTCCAAATACTGCAGGGTCATTTGTTGAAAAGGCTATCCTTCCCCCATTGAATTGCTTTTGCCCTTTTGTCAAAAAGTCACTTGGGCATATTTGTGTAGGTTTATTTCTGGGTTCTCTAGTTTGTTCCTTTATCTATGTGTCTATTCCTGTGTCACTACTACACTGTCTTGACTACTATAGCTATTAAAGTAAGTCATAAAATTGGGTAGATTCCTTCTATTTTGCTCTTCTTTTTCAAAATTGTTTTCAAAATGTTTTGACTATTCTAGTTATAATTATAATTATAGTTATAAATTCCCTTTATAAATCTTAAACTAGTCTATAGCTACAAAAACAATCTTGTTGGAATTTTGATAGAAATTACATTAGATCTATAGGTTAATTTGGGGGAATCAACATCTTTACCACATTGACTCCAATCCATAAATATGGTATGTCTCTCCATTTATTTAGATCTTCTTTGAATACTGTCAACAACATTTTGCTGTTTTCAGCATACACATCCTGTATATGTTAAGTTTATACCTAAGTATGCTGCATAACATTGTTTTGTCATATGCTGCATAACATTGTTTTGGTCAATAATAGACAATATATACATCAATGGTCCCCATAAGATTATAATACCATACTTCTACTGTATTAAGTGCCTTTTTTATATTTATATATGGTTTTGTTTTTGTTTGTTTGAGACAGAGTATTGCTCTGTTGCCCAGGCTGGAGTACAGTGGTGAGATCTCAGCTCACTGCAACCTCCACCTGCCAGGTTCAAGCGATTCTCGTGCCTCAGCCTCCTGAGTTGCTGAGATTACAGGCGCAGGCCACCATGCCCAGCTCATTTTTGTATTTTTAGTAGAGACGGGGTTTCATCATGTTGGCCAGGCTGGTCTCAAACTCCTCACCTCAAGTGATCCACCCACCTTGGCCTCCCAAAATGCTGTGATTACAGGTGTGAGCCACAGTGCCCAGCCAATATTTAGATATGTTTAGATATGCAAATACTTACCATTGTGTCATAACTGCCTACAGTAACACACTGTGCCAGTTTGTAGCCTAGGTGTGATAGGCCATACAATATAGCTAGGTGTGTAGTAGGCTACACCACCTAGGTTTGTATAAGTACACTTCTCTACGATGTTCACACAACAACAAAATCACCTCATAATGCATTTCTGAGAACATATCCCTGTTGTTCAGCAATGCATAACTGTACTTCAACAGTTAGTTACAGGACTATTGACATTATTTCACTTTGGGTAAGTTTTGGTAGTTTGTGGTTTTCAGGGAATTGGTTCATTTCATCTAAGCTGTCAAATGTATGTACATATAATTGTTTTTAGTAGTCTCTTATTGTCCCTTTTATAGCTGCAGAATCTGTAGTGATATCACCTGTTTTATTCCTAATATGCTAATTTGTGTCTTCTTTTTCATCTTTGCCTGTCTTTTTAGAGGTTTATCCATTTTATTGATATTTTTATTTATTTATTTTGAAATAGGATCATATTCTGTCACCAAGGCTGGAGTGCAGTGGCACAATCACAGCTCACTGCAGCCTCAACCTCCCAGGCTTAAGTAATCCTCCCACCTCAGCCTTTCGAGTAGCTGGGACCACAGGCACGCACCACCACATCCAGCTAGTTTTTGATTATTATTATTATTTTCTTTTTTTTGGAGAAATAGTGTCTTGCTACGCTGCCCAGGCTGGTCTCAAAGTCCTGGGCTCAAGTGATCCTCCCACTCCCGCTTCTCAAAATGCTGGGATTTCAAACATGAGCCACTGCACCCAGCCTATTGGTCTTTAAAGAACTGGCTTTTTCATTGATTTTCTCTGTTGTTTTTCTGTTTTCACCTTCAATGATTACTGCTCTTATCTTCATTATTTCCTTCTTCTGCTTGCTTTGGGTTTATTTCACTATTTCTAGTTTCTTGAGGTAGGGCCTTAGATTATTGATTTGAGAACATTCCTCCATTCTAATGTAAACTTTAGTGCCATAAATGTTCCTCTCAGTACTGCTTTAGCTGTGTCCCACACATTTTAATATGCTGTATGTTCATTTTCATTCAGTTTTATGTAATTTTTAAATCTTTTTGAGACTTCTTATTTGACCTGTGAATTATTCAGAAGTGTGTGATTTGATTTCCAAGTGTTTGGAGATTTTCTGATCTTTCCGTTATTGATTTCTAGTTTGATTACTTATGGTCAAATAACACATTTTATATTATTTCAATTCCTTTAAATATATTGAGGTTAGTTTTATGACCCAGGATATGGTTTAACTTGGCAGATATTTCATGGGTACTTGAAAAAAATGTGTTTTTATCTGATATTATATGTAGCCACTTCTGCTTTTCTAAAATTAATATTTGCATAGTATACATTTTCCACCTTTTACTTCCAACATGCCTATATCAATATATTTGAAGTGAGTTTCTTACAAACAGCATATAGTTGAGTCAAGTTTTTTTTTAATCTATTATCTCTATTTTTTAATTGGTATATTTAAAACACATATTGACGACTGGGTGCAGTGGCTCACGCCTGTAATCCCAGCACTTTGGGAGGCTGAGGCGGGCAGATCACGAGGTCAAGAGATCGAGGCTCAGCCTGGCCAATATGGTGAAACCCCCCGTCTCTACTAAAAATACAAAAATTAGCTGGGCGTGGTGGCACACTCCTGTAGTCCCAGCTACTCGGGAGGCTGAGGCAGGAGAATCACTTGAACGCAGGAGGCAGAGGTTGCAGTGAGCTGAGATGGTGTCACTGCAGTCCAGTCTGGCAACAGAGAGAGACTCCATCTCAAAAAAAAAAAAAAAAAAAAAACATACTGACATGTTAGGACTTACGCCTGCCATTGTATTATTTGTTTTCTGTTTGTTCACTCTGTTTTTCATTGTTTCCTTTTTCTTGTCTTCCTGTGGGTTACTCGTACATTCTTTAGAATTTCCTTTTATTTATAGTCAGTTTTAGTATATCTCTTTGTGTAGTTATACTTTTAGTGATTTTTAGAGTTTTTTAGTTATTACAATATACATATGTAACTTATCACAGACTACTTGGATCAACATTTTCCTATTTCAGTGAAGTGTAAAAACCTTACTTCCAGTTAGGTTCTTTTACATCCTCCCCACCTCTTAAATATAATTTTCTTGCATATTACCTCTATATATATTGGATTCCACACCAGATGATATACTTTTTGCTTAAACCATCAAACATGTTTTTAAAAATTAATGATACAGGCCGGGCACAGTGGCTCACATCTGTAATCCCAGCACTTTGGGAGGCCAAGGCGGGTGGATTACCTGATGCCAGGAGTTTGACACCAGCCTGGCCATCACGGTGAAACCCCGTCTTTACTAAAAATACAAAAATTAGCCAGGCATGGTGGTGCACACCTGTAATCCCAGCTACTCAGGAGATTGAGGCAGGATAATCACTTGAACCTGAGAGGCAGAGACTGCAGTGAGCTGAGAATGTAACACTACACTCCAGCCCGGGCAACAGAGCAAGATTCCGTCTCAACAAAAAGAAACAAAAATTAATGACACATACTGTATACTTGGCCTATTATACATACTCCCTATTTTTATCCATTTGCTGTTTTCTCCTTTATGAAATTCCAAGCTTTCTTCTGTTGCCATTTCTTTTATGTTTAAAAAACTTTCTTTAGGCATTAAGGATAAGTCTGCTATTGATAAATTCTCTTAGTCTTCCTTTATCTGAGAATGTTTTCATTTTCTCTTCATTCCCTAAGGATATTTTCACCAAAGAAATCAGAGTTCATCTTTCTTTTCTTTCAGCCCTTGAAAATGTTGTGCACTTCCTTCTGGACTCCATTATTTTACAGGAGAAATTCACTGTCATTCAAATCACTCTTCCCTGTAAGTATACGTCATGTCTCTCTTGCTGCATTTTCTTTGCCTTTCATTTTTAGAAGCTTGATTATTATGCATCTCGGCATAGATTTCTCTAGGTTTATCCTGTTTAGGTTTTGCTCAGCTTCTCAGTTCTGAAGATTTATGCTTTTTGCCAAATGTGGTGAGTTTTCAGTCATCATTTCACTCAATATTGTTTATTATCATAACCTTCTCTTCTCCTTCTGGAATTCTGATGACACAAATGTTAGATCTGATGTTATTGTCCCATAGGCCTCTGAGGCACTGTTCATTTTTTACAGACTATTTTCTATCTGTTGTTCAGGCTGAGTAAATTTCATTGATCCATTTTCAAGTTCACTGATTCTTTCCTCTGTCATCTATTATTGAGCTCATCTGGTGAGCTTTATAACTTGTTTATTTTTTGGTTCAATAACTTCCATTTTTAAAAAACCTATTTATTTGCTGAGATTGAGATTTTCTAATTTTTCATTTGTTTCAAGAGTGTTTGAAATTGCTTATTAAGGCACTTTTATGATAGATGCTTTAAAAGTTTTGTCAGGTAATTCCAACATCTGAGTCTTCTCCGTATTAGTATCTGTTGACTAGTTTTTCTCATTCAAGTTGAGATTTTCCTGGTTCTTGGTATGACAAGTGATTGTTTGAATTGTATCTTGGGCATTTGGGTTATTATCTTACAAGACTCTAGATACTATTTAAATTTTAGCAGGCATTAACCCTATTGAGGCTAAATGTGCACATCCTGGGCTATTTTTGTTGGCTACAGTTTTAATGGTAGTTTAATTTCAGAGCCCTTGCAGTACTATTCTGGTCTGCTTCATCTCTGTTACTTAGAGGTCATTCTGAAAACCTGGGTGATATTCCATGTTAAAGTTTCTATTGCTAAACTTTTTGACATGTTTGTTCTAGTCAGATTCACATGTAGGTGGGTTAGGAGTTGTTTGCCCAGGACTTCTAATGCAGGCAGGGAATATTCCTTTAATTAATTCCTTTCTTCAGCTCCCTCCTCTCCAAGATTTTCCCCATTCTCTAGTGGGGAGGAGGAGCTGCCTACCACTGCTGAGTGGGAGGATAGGGATGGAAGTCCTGAATCCCCAGTCAGTCTCCACTGACGACATGCCAGCAGATGAGGGAATGCTGCCATGGGTTACCTAAAACAACACCTATTTTTTATCTCACAGTTCTGTAGGTCAAAAGTCCTGATAGGCTCAGCTGGGTTCTTTGTTCACTCAAGGTCTCACATATAAAGATGTGAATAGGCTAGACTTTTATCTGGCAGCTTGGAAGAATAACCCACTTCCAAATTCACTCAGGTTGTTGGCAGAATCCACTACCTTGCGGCCGTAGGTCTAAGGTCGCCATTTCTTTCCTGGCTGCCAGCCAAGGTCTACTCTCTGCTCCTATAGGCTGCCCATTTCCTTCTCACATGACCCCTCCCTCTTCAAAGCAGCAAGTCCTCCTCTGACTTTCTCTTCTGCCATTAGACAGGAGAAAGTTCTCTTCTCTTAAGGACTCAATGTTAGGCCCACCTGGATCACCTCCCTGCTTAAAGATCAATTGTGCCATATAACATAACAAAATCACTGGAGTGATAGCTCATCACATGTACAAGTTGTGGGGACTTAGGAGTAGAATCTTGAGGACCATTCCTAGAAATTGTGCCTACCTTGCCACCACCAGGTAGAGAGTGGGATGGAGTTAATTATTGAGTCCAGAAGTTCTGCAATTAGAATGTATTAATTCTCTTTTGTTTTTGTTTTTGTTTTCTGAGATAGTCTCACTCTGTTGCCCAGGCTGGAGTGCAGTGCAACAATCTTGGCTCACTGCAACTTCTGCCTCCTAGGTTCAAGCGATTTTTGTGCCTCAGCCTCTGAATAGCTGGGACTACAGGCATGGACCACCACACCTGGCTAATTTTTGTATTTTTAGTAGAGACAGGTTTCACCACGTTGGCCAGTCTGGTCTTGAACTTCTGGCCTCAAGTGATTCGCCCACCTTGGCCTCCCAAAGTCCTGGGATTACAGGCGTTAGCCACCACACCCAGCCAGAATGTATTAATTCTAATGGACTTAAATCGAGCACTGTTTACGTATCACTATGTTCTTTGTGTATTTGTGGTAAACTTTTAAAATAATTTCCAGCATGATTGTGTTTACTTATATATTCACTAATATAGCTAGTAATACTTTATTCATAAAGCTACTTTAGAAATAAGATGAAAATAGTTTCAAATTGAAGTCACCAGCTACCAATTCATGTTCTTGAGAAAAGAAACTAGAATTAAAAACATGGTACTGCCCTATCAGTACCATTGTGCAAAATGAATGCCCAAGCTTTATCAAGCAGCAGAATCACCTGAACTTTTTAAAAGCTTCTAAGACTTCTATCCCTACTCCTGCCCCCATCACAAAATTTTGATGCTGTAGTGCACCTGGAGCAGGACCAGGTTAGAAACACACTGACATGGAGTCGCTGTGGGAGCCCCAAGCTTAACAAGTTTAAATATCCAATAATGATCAGGGCGATATCTCAGATGGTTTAGATTTTGATCTAGTAGAAAGCTAAGGGTTAAAACACATGATCTTAAAGTCCCTTTCCAAGCTAAGATTCAATAATCTTGCCATTAAGAAAATAAGATTCTATTATGCATAATCACCACGATCAACTCAGTCAGGGGATTAAAACTCACTGAGGTCACAGCCCTCCCTGAGTCACAAGACTGCCCCCCTCTACCACATTTTCTGCACTACAACAGTTACAAAGCCTGAAGAAACCGCCAGATGATGTGGGTTCTTATTGGTAACACACTTGTACTTAATTATTCCAGACCCTACTTGGAATAACATTTCTCACAACAGAATCTAACAGGTTCCAGTTGTTAGTTTTAGAAATTGTTTTTCTGAAAGAAAACTGTATGTTTGAAGTTTCAAGAATAATTTGAGCTGGAATCGATTGGTTTTGAGGGCCCCGTGGATGGGGAACAACTGGATAGTCATACATCTTGATTATTTACCACTGATAGAAAAGACAGTCAAGCTCCTTCTAGAAAGCATAGCCTGCTGAACACTGCAAAACGACAAGTTTGCTTACGAATTAATAATAACTAAATATTTTCCCTAATTGACTTAATTTCAGAATTTGTAGGAAAAAACAGTGCAAGCCCATAAATCCAGGCAAAGGTTGTTCTTTTGAGTTGAAATAGCCAACTTCTGAAGAGAATTCTTTAAAATGCAGACAGAAATAAGTTAAATACCATGATTCCACCTGATTGGACACTTGGGGAAGGCATAATACAGCAGACAATAATGGTGAGGAGCACAGTTCTATCAGGACAATTCAGACACCCAGATAATGCTGCCCACTTGAGCTCAGGTTGCACAGCCAGTTGGCCCGGATTCCAATGCTCTCTTTGCTCCTCACTAGCTTGTGTGACTGTGAGTATGGCTTTTAACACTGATATGCCTCAGTTACCTGTCATAGAGTGGTAGAAGAATTTAATTAGATTAAAAAAACATGGAAAGGGGCTGGGCATGGTGGCTCATGCCTGTAATCCTGGCACTTCGGGAGGCCGAGGCAGGTGGATTGTTTGAGACCAGGAATTTGAGACCAGCCTGGCCAATATGGCAAAACCCCGTCTCTACTAAAAATACAAATATCAGCCAGGCATGGTGGTGGACGCCTGTAATCCCAGCTACTCAGGAGGCTGAGGCACGAGAGCTGTTTGAACCTGGGAGTAAGAGGTTGCAGTGAGCCCAGATTGCACCACTGCACTCCAGCCTGGGTGACAGAGTGAGACTCAATCTCAAAAAACAAACAAACAAAAAAACATGGAAAGGGCTTGGCCTCATTCCTGCCTGGCATACAGTAAATGCTTAACAAATTTTTGTCACTGTACACAGACAGACATGGGTAGATTATACATACAATGCCAGGCAGCCAGTAAGTCTTGAATAGAATGCAGCCACTATTACTCCATAAAGTAACACAGCCATCAGGGCCAAAAAGCTAACTGTAGGTTCATTTAGCACATTCTAACAGTTGCCGGATTAATTCAGCCAGAAATTTCTCAAGTGGCATTTTAATCTGGACCATCTTTACAGAGTATCTTTGTAGAACAATGTTTAAAGCACTGAATTCCCAAAGGCAGGTCATAGGAGCTAAAACTATCATCCTCTAGGAGAAGTTACATTTGTGACAATATTCCATTCAGTCTGTCTCATTTGAATTTATATCCTCTGGTGCCTAACACACAGCAGATGCCCACATGCCCAAGGACACCAGGACTAAATGTTGTGAGCAAGATGAGGCTCTGCACATTATAATACATACCTGGGCTGGGCACAGTGGCTCCCGCCTATAACCCTGGCATTTTGGGAGGCCAAGGTGAAAGGATCACTTGAGCCCAGGAGTTCAAGACCAGCCTGGGCAACGTAGTGATACCCCCATCTCTACGAAAAATTTTTTTAAAAAACCAAAAAACAGGTGATGTGGTGCATGCCTATAGTCCCAGTTACTTGGGAGGCTGAGGTGGTAGAATCATCTGAGCCTGGGAGGTTGAGGCTGCAGTGAGCCATGATCATACCACTACACTCCAGCCTAGGTGATGGAATGACACACTGTCTCTAAATAAATTAATTAATTAACACACCCAGAAAAATTACTGCTACCTTGTGAAGAGAGACAAACATCTTGAAAATAATCATCCATATAATTCACAAAATTAATGGTCCTTGAGTTTAAAGTTTAAAGAAAAGTGAAATGTGATTAAAGAGATCCATGTCAGGGTCTTTGAATGTAGAACAGTAACCTGAAAATCTACTTTATGACACTTGTTGAAGAAGTAGATTTGTGATCCCTTCCTAAATCAAGAAGAACAAAGTAACTGTGAGCTTTATCTCGGAGTGGTACAATTTTGCAAAATACTGGCCTTTCGCCTCATGGATCAAAAAAGAACAGCCACATTCACCAACCACTTTAAACAAATATCAAAATGGGCTCCAAATGTGTCAAAGAGAGATCTAAAACACCTAGCAAATGAAAGCTGAGGCCACGGCAAGTGAGCTGCAAATGGTCATGCTCAGCACACAGAGGACATGCAAGTTGCAAGTTTACACACTTCACCCATCAACAACTGGGCAGGCAGAGGGGAAAATGTACTTTTGCCGAACACATACAAAAACAGGCAGAGAAAACAGTTCACTTCCTCACAGACAGAGTCAGATAAATTTAAAGATCAACAAGCATATTCTTTTAACCCCTATCATAGCTTCCTGCCTTCCACATGTCTATCTGTGAGCTACAAAATGTTGAGGGCCTGTGTCCTGTTGAACTTTATCAAATGTCCCCTAACAGACAAATGTCCCCTAAAAGAGGAGGCAGACACATGCACTAAGGCGTGAACATGCCACTACACTCCAGCCTGGGCAACAGAGTACAACCCATCTCAAAAAAAAAAAAAAAAAAAACGCTTAAGGTAGGCTCTCTGACAGTGGTAACATGGACAGAAAGGCATGTGGGTATAAAAACAGGATTCCTGACCTGGCGTGGTGGCTCACGCCTGTAATCCCAGCACTTTGGGAGGCTGAGGCGGGCGGATCACCTGAGGCAGGGAGTTTGAGACCAGCCTGACCAACATGGAGAAACCCTGTCTCTACTAAAAATACAAAATTAGCCAGGCATGGTGGTGCGTGCCTGTAATCCCAGCTACTCGGGAGGCTGAGGCAGGAAAATCACTTGAACCTGGGAGGCGGAGGCTGCGGTGAGCTGAGATTGCACCATTGTACTCCAGCCTAGACAACAAGAGTGAAACTCCCTCTCAAATAAATAAATAAATAAATGAGATTCCACAAGATTACCCAATTCAATCTGGGGACACATTATTCTTACATCAAATAGGACATGCATAAAGCTACTTTCAAAAGTGCACACCTATGCCAATATGATAATTATTACCTAAAGATGCTTTTTCAGCTTTTAGAATTCTCTACAGAGTCCTGGTTATTGTTAAACTCCACTGCATCCACCTACTGAATTTTCAATAATAGGCCTAAAACATTTCCAGTGGGTGAAGACTTGAAAATAGACTCAGCCATCTGAAAGAATAGAAGTTTCTTTTTCTGCCAAATGTGACAGCTACAAGTAGCGCAGCCCCAGCCACTCCTGCTACATCCTTTCTGCCCTAGGTAGAACAAGCATCTCTCAAGAGCATGACTTCCCCTCCCTTGAAGTGCTCCAGCTGAAACTAGAGGACACCTGAGCAGGTAAGTGCAGGGCAATTCAGGCCCAGAGGAGAGGACCCATTCCCTCACCCAGTGACCAGCACTGCGGCACACTCACTGGGGGGCTGGCCACTGTGCTAAACAATTTCCAGCATTCTCTGGTTTAATCCTCTGAACAGGCCGATGAGGTAGTCGGGTTCTCAAAAGGAAACAGATGGCCCACTCGAATTAGGGTAATATCGGGTAGGATTAATAGACTTTCACAGGATGGGTGAGGTATAAAGAAAGCCCAAGGTGGTAGCCTGGGACTTGAAACAAGGGAGCCCCCAGACCTGAAGGAAAGAGGAGAGATGGGTAAGGAGGAAGGTGAGCTTGATTGGAGCAGCCACCCATCCCGTGAGGGACAGGGCCAGCCCAAAATCCACATGAGCAGGGAGCTGGCGGGATAACCGCCTTCCCCCGCCTCCCAATCTCACTCGCCTCCCTCCCTCCCTGCCATCTCCCACCAGGGCTTCCCTTGAGCCAAAGCCCATGGGAAGCCACAGGACAGGAGCCTGCTGCCATGCCCACACTGGCCTAGCCCAAAGCAGAGCAGATGAGGCAATGGCGAGACCTTCTGGTCAAGACATCACCTCCATTTCACAGCAAGGAGTCCTCTCTGAGCAGGGGGAGGGTCAGGTTCCAGCTCTCGCGTGGGCAGTTCCTGCACTGCATTTCCCTGCCCTGGTTCCCTCCACAGTCACTGACAGCATGCCAGCCCTATGCTATGAGCAAATTCCATAGGCTTTCTCAGTGCCTCCCAACTCAGTTTTCTGAATCTGTAGATTCATGGTTTAAAATGAGGTGACACTAGGCCAATAAGACACATAAAGGTGTTCAAAATACTACCTACCCTCAAAACTGGAGCTGATGCTGCAGTCCCTTCTCCTTCCCAGGCTCCTCCTCTCTCTTTCCCATGGTCCTCCTCTCCTTCCCACGGTCCTCCTCTCCTTCCCACAGTCCTCCATCCTTCCCAGGGCCCTCCTCCCTCTTTCCCACAGTCCTCCTTGCCTTCACACATTCTTCCTTCCTTCCCAGGGTCCTCCTATCTCTTTCCCATGGTCTTTCTCCCCTTCCCACAGTCCTCCTTCCTTCCCAGGGTCCTCCTCTGTCTTTCCCACAGTCTTCCACCCCTTCCCACAGTCCTCCTTCCTTCCCAGGGTCCTGCACCCTCTTTCCCACAGTCCTCCTCGCCTTCCCAAAGTACTCCTTCCTTCCCAGGGTCCTCCTCTCTCTTTCCCATGATCCTTCTCCCCTTCCCACAGTCCTCCTTCCTTCCTAGGGTCCTCCTCCCTCTTTCCCACCGTCCACCTCACCTTCCCACAGTCCTCCTTCCTTCCCAGGGCCCTCCTCTCTCTTCCCCACAGTCCTGCTCACTTTCTCACAATCTTGCTATCCTTCCCACAGTCTTCCCTCCTTCCCAGGGTCTTCTCTCTTTCCCAAAGTCCTCCTCTGTCATTCCTTCCTCCTTCATCTTCACTCTAACAACTGCCCCTTTTATCTGGAAAACCCTCTTTCCACACTAGAATGCAGCTCAACTTCAGGGATGCTCCTTTCCTAAAACTGGGGTCTTTGTTTGGATATGCAAAAGAACTCCCATTCACACCTCCACAGAGGCGATCTGTGGTGGCCCAGATGCAGCACTTTCCCACTCTTAAAATGGGAGAGAGAGGCTGGATTCAAGTGTAGTCCAGTGCAGGGAAAGCCTATATTCCTACAACTCCAGAAAGCAATGTTTAGTAGCATGTTCCCTACAAAACTCTCCCCAGCCTTTTCACACCAAAGAGAAAAGAAAACAGAAATGCTAGCGGGACCACCCTGAGACAAGATCCTAAAGAAAGACTTAAACAGGTTTCTATTCATTTTAGACTCTGAAAGGATAGTGATTGGAAGTCCAGTGTACATCACACATTTTTCATCAACAACCCCTTGTCATTAAAAAAACCCCTCCCACCCAGCCCTCAGGGCTCCTTTGGTGGGGGTCACCTGCTTCTGTGGGCCCAAGGTTCCCCATACTACCTGCCTCCCTGTATCCAAGGCACAGTCCTCTTAAGTATTATCTGGTAACACGGAGACTACAGCAGGGGACCTGGGGACTTCTGCATGCAGGTCTTCCTACTGAGGACAATCCATTCTTCTGAGAACAATCCATTCTTCTCCAGTATGAGATAGAAAGTTTATGGGCCGGGCGCGGTGGCTCAAGCCTGTAATCCCAGCACTTTGGGAGGCCGAGGCGGGTGGATCATGAGGTCAGGAGATCGAGACCATCCTGGCTAACACGATGAAACCCCGTCTCTACTAAAAAAAATACAAAAAACTAGCCGGGCGAGGTGGCGGGCGCCTGTAGTCCCAGCTACTCCGGAGGCTGAGGCAGGAGAATGGCGTAAACCCGGGAGACGGAGCTTGCAGTGAGCTGAGATCCGGCCACTGCACTCCAGCCTGGGTGACAGAGCGAGACTCCGTCTCAAAAAAAAAAAAAAAAAAAAAAAAAAAGAAAGTTTATGGCATGGGGACTTTTAGACCCAGTTAATACTCCCCATGAGGAACAGCCTCCAGGTGATTCTTTTCTACCCAACAATTCAAAGTATTACTTACAACTGTGTGGTAATTTATTAATATGAATGAATTACATTTTTATAATTAACCTGTAAATGACTTCTCCAAAAGGCATAATTTTCAAAACATTACTGAAGAAGTAAGTTTTGTTCAATGCTTCATGGACATAAAAGGGTAAGGTAAAATGATATTGCTCCTATCAAAAAGGCAATATGAGTCGGGCGTGGTAGCTCACATCTGTAATCCCGGCACTTCGAGAGGCTGCAGTGGGCGGATCACTTGAGGTCAGGAGTTTGAGAGTAGCCTGGCCAATATGGTGAAACCCCATCTCTACTAAAAAAAAAAAAATACAAAAATTAGTCAGGCATGGTGGCACGTGCCTGTAATCCCAGCTACTCGGGAGGCTGAGGCACGAGAATCATTTGAACCTGGGAGGTGGAGGTTGCAGTGAGCTGAGATCAAGATCATGCCACTGCACTCCAACCTGGGCAACAGAGCAAAGACTCTGTCTCAAAAAAAAAAAAAAAAAAGAAAAAAGGCAATATGAATACAAAGGTGGAAAACATTGCATAATTTGAATTCTATATTCATTCATTCACTTAAAGCATTTCATAGGCCGGGCGCTGTGGCTCACGCCTGTAATCCCAGCACTTTGGGAGGCTGAGACTGGCGGATCACGAGGTCAGGAGATTGAGACCACCCTGTCTCTACTAAAAATACAAAAAATTAGCCGGGTGTGGTGGCGGGTGCCTGTAGTCCCAGCTACACGGGAGGCTGAGGCAGGAGAATGGCGTGAACCCGGGAGGCGGAGCTTGCAGTGAGTGGAGATCATGCCACTGCACTCCAGCCTGGGCGACACAGCGAGACTCCACCTCAAAAAAAAAAAAAAGGCATTCCATAATTTAGATTCTACATTTATTTATTTGTTTATTTATTTAGAGACAGGGAGTGCTCTGGCATGATCATGGCTCACAGGAGTCTCAACCTCCCGGGCTCAAGTGATCCTCCCACCATAGCCTCCCAAGTAGCTGAGACTACAGGTGCAAACCACCATGCCTGACTAATTTTTTTATTTTATTTTTGTAGAGACAGGGGTCTCCCTATATTGCCCAGGTTGGTCTCAAACTCCTGGGCTCAAGTGACCCTCCTGTCTCAACCCCCCAAAGTGCTGGGATTATAGGCATGAGCCACCATGTCTGGCTGAATTCTACATTTAATTGTTATTTCATTTAAGTGGTCAAAACTGAGTTTTACCTCCATTTTGCAAGGAATAGAAAAAAGTAAAATTATTTTAAACTCCCAAAGCAAATAAACAAGTACATACAACAATTTAACAAGCTTTACTTTTTTTTTTTTTTTTTTTTTTTTTTTTGAGACAGTCTCACTCTCTTGCCCAGGCTGGAGTGCAGTGGCACAATGTGGGCTCACTGAAACCTCCACCTCCCGAGATCAAACGATTCTTCTGCCTCAGTCTCCCAAGTAGCTGGGACTACAGGCACATGCCACCACACCTAGCTAATTTTTGTATTTTTTTTTAGTAGAGATGGGGTTTCACCATATTGGCCAGGCTGGTCTCAAACTCCTGATCTCAAGTGATCTGCCCACCTCAGCCTCCCTGAGTGCTGGGATTACAGGCGTGAGCCACTGTGCCCAGCCTTAGCATATTCTAGGAAGTGATACACAGTGGAAAGAGATCATCCTGAGCCTTAAAAAAGCAATTTCAAAACAAGTATCCCAGATACCAAGGGCAAAACTATACATGCTTCTCTTGATATCACAAAGGAGTTCAAGCCATCCCCTAAGAGAGTTCATACAATTCATCCTCAAGCGCCCCCATAGCCTTTGGTCAGCAGAGCCCACACAGGAGACAGGAAAAGGGTTTTGCTTTGTACTCACTCTTACAAAGTTGTCAGGGAACAAACCTCTCCTGCCGTTGATCTGTCCCTCCCACCAGCCTCCATCCTCCTTCCTGATGTTGGTGATGATTTCACCCACGCTGATCGTCAGCTCATCGTCGTGCTGGGCCTGGTAGTCAAACTCCACTATGGCCTCCACTGGAAGGAACAGGGAAAACAAAGTAATTTAGGTCAGATGTTGGAGAAGGCTGACGCCCAGTATCCCTTGAAGGCCAGTAAAGTCACATTAAAGGGACTTCCCCTCTACAAATATTCAAAATAACAGGGCCACACACAGTAACCCAATGTTGGTTAACCTGAAGCCTACAGCACAGAAACCACAAAGTGCTGGTCCGTGGTCAGGCACAAGCAGGGTGGCCTACAGGTCTTGGGGCCAGCAGGCGCTTGAGAGGGGAAGCTGCATGATGACAGCCAGCTAACAACATTTGCCCTACCCAGAGGGTGTCCAGCATTGTCTCCCTGAGCTCAGTGTACAGACAACAGATGTCAGTTTAACTTCTGGCTCTCCCATCCCCCGCCAATACCATGTGATGCTAACCTCTCTGGGTCTCAGTTGTACAAAATGTCAAAGCTAATAATCCCCATCTGATATGGTTTGGCTGCGTCCCCACCCAAATCTCACCTTGAATTGTAGTTCCCATAATGCCCAAGTGTTGTGGGAGGGACCCGGTGGGAGGTAATTGAACTATGAGGGCAGTTACCCTCATGCTGTTCTTGTGATAGTGAGTTCTCACAAGATCTGATGGTTTTATAAGGGGCTTTTCCCCCTTTTGTTTGGCATTTCTCCTTCCTGCCACCATGTGAAGAAGGATGTGTTTGCTTTCCCTTCTGTCATGATTGTAAGTTTCCTGAGGCCTCCCCAGTCATACTGAACTGGGTCAATTAAACCTCTTTCCTTTATAAATTACCCAATCTTGAATATGTCTTTATTAGCAGCATGAGAACAGACTAATAACACCATCCTACGGAGGTAACACTCATCTTGCAGTGACAACACGTGTAAAGACAGCTGGTATAGAGGGCCCGGCTGGCCAAGCCAATGTCTCAGACTGCCTACATCAAAACCACAACTGCCCTCTCAACAGATGAGCTCTTACGCATCAATTCCATGTTACATTGTTCTCCTGATCTACGGCAACCTCTCATACTTGGTAACGAGCAAAGGCAACAGGTAAGAAAGGTGGGTCTTCTCATTGACAAAGTGCCAATGCAAATTAGCAGCATAACCAATCCAAAAATTAGTTAACTTATCCATATATCAATTATGCAATTCATTTAAACTGGGCTTCTCCTCATGACCACCTCAATATGAACCAATTTCATAACCTTTTCCTTTTTTTTTCAGATGGAGTCTCACTCTGTCACCCAGACTGGAGTGTAGTGGTGCAATCTCAGATCACCGCAACTTCCGCCTCCCACGTTCGAGCGATTCTCCTTGAATGCATGCCACCCCACCCAGCTAATTTTTGTATTTTTAGTAGGGACGGGGTTTCACCATGTTGGCTAGGCTGGTCTCGAACTCCTGACCTCAGATGATCCGCCCGCCTCGGCCTCCCAAAGTGCTGGGATTACAGGCGTGAGCCACCGTGCCCGGCCACCTTTTCCTTTTTTATTTGCAGATCCATATCAATGAATGAATGAATGAATGAATGGCAAATGAATGAATACAAGGATAGCAAAAATTAGATAAAACCCCAAGTGGTGAATTAGCAATTAAGAAATTATGATAAAATAATGGAAGAGGGAAAGTTAAATGAGCTCTGTAAAGCATGCATATACTAAAATTAACTCAAAATAGATCACAGACCTAAGTGTAAGAGGTAAAATTGTAAAACTTTTTATAAGAATGGATAGGAGAAAATCTTAATGACCTTAGGTTTGGCAAAGATTTCTTAAATAGGAGACAAAAAGTATAAATGAGTTAAAAACAACAACAACAAACTTCAATAAACTGAGATAGGTTTTCAAGGAAAAACACTGGTAGGTGAGTGGGTGCCCATCACATGGGCTTTGCATATCCATTTGGGATACATTCCCAAAGCACTTCCGGTTCCAAACATCCTATCCACCCAAGTTGGTGTGCTCTGTCTGTCCACTCATAACATCTGCTAAACCAGACAGTTCATAAGCAACTCGAAGTGGAAATTCCTTTCCTATATCATTTTTGTATTCCAAAGTTAGCTGGCTGACTTTACTGCATAAATCTGCCCAGGATGAAGTTGCGTTGTGAACCATTCTTATCACTTATTAACAGAAAGGAGGAGTGGAAGAACATGAACAAGGCAACCTTTGCAGATTTCTCTGTGTTCCTGACAATACGCAGGCATGAACACTCTAACTTTATGGTATCATGCTACGCCCCTAACCCCAGCAGTTAAAATGAGCCATCATAACAATTGAAACAGGTCAATTAAAACACAGCTTTCCTCAGATCGCCTAGATAGTGATCTATTAAACCTTTGCCAGCTCACATCTGTAATCCCAACACTTTGGGAGGCCAAGGTGGGAGGATCACTTGAGGCCAGGAGTTCGAGCCCAGTCTGGGCAACATAGCAAGACCCCATCTCTACAAAAGAAATTTTAAAATTAGCCAGGCGTGGTGACACGCACCTGTAGTCCCAGCAACTGGGGAGGGTAAGGCAGAAGGATGGCTTGAGCCCAGGAGTTTGAGGCTGCAGTGAGCCATGACTGCACCACTGCACTCCAGCCTGGGTGACAGAGTGAGACCCTGACTCAAAAACAAACAAAAAAGCTTTGCTATAGAAACTGAGATTACAGTAACCACTGTTCATGTGCCAGATACTTTTTCCTACACTATCTCACTTAACCCTCCCAACATTCTGATGCCTATCTTCCCAGTTAAAGAGCCTAAAGCTCAGCAAAGAAGCTAAGCTTATTTTCTGACCTAGTGCTCTCCAGTGGGATGTGTTTGCTTCAAGCATCCATTGAGACGATGGGAGAAAAAAATTACAATTCTATTCATTTTGTTTTAACTTTTAAAAAGTAATAATTCAACTTATCTATTGTTCCATTGACAGAATGGCACAGGCTCCTTCACCTAGCCTCCAGGACACACAGTCAGGGATCCTTCAAGGGGCAGGAAGCAGCCAGAGGGACAGTGGAACCAAGGAGTACCACCAGAGCAAGCACCAGCATTCTATATGATGCTAACTTCTCTAGGTCTCAGTTGTATGTCAAAGCTAATAATTCTCATCTGATATGGTTTGACTGTGCCCCACCATGGGGTGCCCTGCAGTTCTCTGGTGCCTCCTGGGAAAGCCTGCTTATGGCTATGACCCCTTCTTGCTGAAATCACCCTCACAAAGTGGGTCAGCTGCTTGAAAAGATTTGTGTAAAGAAAGTAGGAGCTGTAGACAACATGAGGCCAAGTGCCAAGAAAATGGTAGAGCTGGCCAGGCGCAATGGCTCATGCCTGTAATCCCAGCACTTTGGGAGGCCAAGGTCAGGAGTTTGAGACCAGCCTAGCCAACATGGTGAAGCCCCATCTCTACTAAACATACAAAAATTAGCCGGACTTGGTGGCGGGTGCTTGTAATCCTAGCTACCCCAGAAGCTGAGGCAGGAGAATCGCTTGAAACCAGAAGGTGGAGGTTACAGTGAGCCAAGATTGTGCCACTGTACTCCAGCCTGGGTGAAAGAGCAAAACTCTATCAAAAAAAAAAAAAAAAAGGAAGGAAGGAAGGAAAGAAGGAAGGAAGAAAAAATAATAGAGGTGTCACTTCAGCTTCTGCTGGGAGCTCTTTGCCCGCCACATGGGGAAGACACATCAGATCTTATGGGGAGATGGCCCCCAAACTTTCAGTTATCAAGATCATTTGTAATATGGGTTTCCTTCCACCCTTGACATTGGTGTGGAACCATCAGGATTAGCAAGATATTTTAAAACTATATACCTGAATCATGAAGAAAATGTCTTCATTTTTCCACCAATGTCTAAAGGCATACAATACTCAATTGTATGTGTTTCAAAAGTTTGTTAAGCCTAATAATAACAGTGTAAGAGCTTCTCTGGGGTTTTCTTGATCTTCAATTAGTACAGTAATATATGTATACAATCTATACATAATTAAGAAGATACTAAAAAAAGATGTTTTGTTTTGAGACAGGGTCTGGCTCTGTTGCCCAGGCTAGAGTACAGTGGCACCATCTCAGCTCACTGCAACCTCCGTCTCCCAGGCTCAAGTGTTCCTCCCACCTTAGCCTTCCAAGTAGCTGGGACTACAGGTGCATACCACCACACCCAGCTAATTTTTGTATTTTTTGTAGAGACAGGATTTCACTGTGTTGGTCAGGCTGACTTCAAATGTTCCTGCCTGTCTTGGCCTCTCAAAGTGCTGGGATTACAGGCGTGAGCGACCACCCCGGCCATTGCCCTTTCTTTAAACTTAAGTAATCATGTACAGCCTCCTGGCCTTCTGGCCACAGCTGGGCCCTGACTGCCTCCACATCACCTTCTAAGCTCTTCTAGACCCAAGACCTCCCTGGCCCCTGCCACTGAAGCAATCCCAAGCTGTGTCTTGTCTTCCCCGTGAGCCCCTGAATGCCTTCTGGGTATGGATCACCCTTAGTTCTGCTGGGGCCCCTATAAGGATCCATGACATGCAGTAGGTGCTCAATAAAGACTTGATCAACTGACCGCTCAGGTTGCATTTTATGATGATAGACCGTTCCCAGCCCAACAAAGGTGCTACTAAAATGTCAAGTGTCAATCACATTTTGCAAATTGAGTCATATTCTTCCGTGCACTAAGGGAGCTTGCTATTTAAAAGATCCTGTGGTTAATTCTTTTGTAACATGAATAATTACTTCCTGCTTTACCTTTCCTGTCAAGATGAATTTTTTTTTTACATATCAGGTTTCTCTAAGAAGAGGAAACCTGTGGCTTTGTTAAGAGCTTATAAATCATGAGGATATGTCTCTCCTACCCACTCTAAGGGCTCTTTCCAGGGCCCTCTGCAAGCCTCTGAGAGGTTCAGAACTTTGCTGTCCAATACAGTGTCACTGCAAATGTGGCTAATGACTACTTGGAATGTGGCTAGTCTGAACTGACATGTGCTATAAGATACATCCCAAGTTCCAAAGACTTGTTTAGAAAAAAATAATGTGAAATAGCTCATTATTTTCATATCAACTGCATGTTGAAGTGATGTTTTAGATCTGCTGGGTTAAATAAATATATTATTCAAATTAATTTTACCTTTTAAAAATTTTATTACTGTGACTACTAGAACATTTAAAATGACATGTGGCTTGTATCATGTCCCTATAGAACAAAATGGTTTAGGATGATACTTGGCAAACAGGTGGTGAAGATCTTGGATGATACAAACACAACCAAAATTATATCACAAGAGCCCAGAAGAAAGTCTGTGCCCTCAAAATCCATTTCCTTGCCTTCAAGAGGCTGCAGGTAACTGCAGGAAGGATGAAATATTACCTAAGATTTTTTTTAAGTGGTACCCTTTGAGAAATTACCTCTGGGCATGAGCAGAAAATTAAAGCATTAAGCTAAATAAAATACATCAGAGGTGTAATTAGGGTCACAGTAAACGAAATCCCATATTTAAAGACACCATAAATTACAAAACTTAAGAACATCTCCCCATCAGAAAAATACCACCCTCCAGCTGTCTGCTGTGCCAAAAGCCAGCCTCCACAAGTTTGCTATACCTACAGTCACTGCAAAAACCAATGCTACAGTTAACCCCATGTTACAAAAAGATAGAGCCAGGGGAGATAAGAGATCTGCTTAGAAACGCAAAACACTTCACCCTCCCCTATCTCTACCTTCAAACTTGCTGGAATGTCTCCTCCCTCAAAGATGAAATGGGTGGTTTTTAACTGTGGGTTGGCTAAGCCAGCTGCCTAGCAGCTTCTCAGGGCCAGTTTCTCACAGTGGCGGAGGTGGTGGTGGTGGTATATCCGTGGCCCTGTTCTGTGACCCAGTCCCTCCCTACCTCCCTCTGCTCACTGTCCTTCCTCTCTCCTAGGACCAGTTCACCTTGCTATAATTTCACACTGACTTACCCCAACCAGACTGCAACCTTCATCAGGGAAAAGCCCTTATCTTTGCCAGGATTCTAAATCCCTCACCTGGCATCCTGTCTGCTTCAATAAATATTTGAATAAACCAGAAAGCATGAAGGAGAATGAAAGTTTCCAATTAATTTCCTCTGCTGTACACACATATACACAATGTCGCAGAGGTCTCAGTGCCATAAGCTTTAATCATTTCAAAAGTAGAAATGTTACACACTTACTGCTTTTGCACTTATTCTGTTCTGTGAGTTCTGAAGAATAAATTTTTAATTTTAGTGTTTTGTTTTAGTCTTCTGAAGAGCATAGAAAATCAAGAAGTAATTTTTTGCCAAAAAAGACTTCACCAAAAAAGATCATGAGTGCTGAGCATTAGAGATGGAAAGAACATCAGATATCATCGTGTCTATTTTTTTTTTTCTGAATTTTACAGATGAGGAACTGAGTCCTAGAAGGTTCCATGACTTAGGCCTAGAGAGATTGAGAGGTTAATAATGGCAGCATCAAGCCCGGGGCTACGCTCTCCTAAATTACCGTCCACTGGAGAGAAGGAAGGATCTAAAAGAGAAAGCAGAGAAACCTAAGACCAGTGAGATACAGACTTTCACACCATTGATGCGGGCAGAGGGGGTCTCTTTTTTTCTTTCATGTATAACATAGTTTCCAAAATACCCAGAAAAAGTTACACCAGTCAGGAACATATTTAAAAACCTATGTTCAACTCTAAAAAGACAGAAAACCGATCAGTGGCTGCCTAGGGCTGGGGATGGGAATGGGGATGGACTGCAGATGGGTATGAAGAATCTTTTTGGGGTGACGGAAATATTCTCAAATTAAACTGTGGTGAGAGTTACAGGATGCTGTAAATTTACTTGAAAAGTATTAAACTGTACACTTAAAATGGGTGAAATTTTATACCTCAATACAGCTCTTACAAATAAAAATTGGCCAAGCTCACTGGCTCACGCATGTAATCCCAACACTTCGAGAGGTCGAGGCGGGCAGATCACAAGGTCAGGAGTTCAAGACCAGTCTGACCAACATGGTGAAACCCTGACTCTACTAAAAATACAAACATTAGCTGGGTGTGGTGGCACGTGCCTGTAATCCCAGCTATTCAGGAGGCTGAGGCAGGAGAATAGCTTGAACCCGGGAGGCAGAGGTTGCAGTGAGTTGAGATCATGCCACTGCACTCCAGCCTAGGCAACAGAGCAAGAATCTGTCTCTAATAATAATAATAATAATAATAATAATACAATTAAAATTAAAAGTCTACACAATATATATTTAAGAATTTATTATTGTAGATTTTCAGTCATTGGGGTGGTAGACTGTGTTTGTGCCCTAGCGGGAGAACACTCCCCATGTAGGGAGGGGAACTATTTGGGGGAACTTCCCCTCCACCATGAGATAGTTTGATGGGACTGTCCATCAACATGTCCTGCCCTCTGCCAGCCAATGTATGGCATAGGACCCAACTGTGATCAAAGCAATGTGACAAACACTGGAGATGGCTGGAGCAGATTCCCCCACCAGGGCTCTCAGAAGTGAGATCCCTGAAGCTGCCCAGTTGCCATCTTTCTGAGACCTGATCCTCTAGCTTCTCCTTCCACCCTATAAACCACCCCAATGCCTTCTGATAAATCCTTTTTGCTACCTTAGTTAAGGAAGAGTTGGTTTCTTTTACTTAAAACCAGAGAACCATGACAGATATTCATGCATCAACTTTTTTTTTTTTTTTTTTTTTGAGACGGAGTCTTGCTCTTGTCCCCCAGGCTGAAGTGCAAGGGCGTGATCTCAGCTCACTGCAACCTCCGCCTGCTGTGTTCAAGCAATTCTCTTGCCTCAGCCTCCCGAGTAGCTGGGATTACAGGCGCCTGCCACCACGCCTGGCTAATTTTTATATTTTTTAGTAGAGACGGGGTTTCACCATGTTGGTCAGGTTGGTCTCAAACTCCTGACCTCAGGTGATCTACCCACTCTGGCCTCCCAAAGTGCTGGGATGACAGGCGTGAGCCATTATGCCCAGCCATGCATCAACTTTACATACACACAGACTCTTCTCTACGCAAGTCTGCACAAGACCAAGTTTTCACCATTCAGTGCCTTCCCATTAGTGTCAGGGCTAAAGGGTTTGGGGGCCTGAATTTCCCAGGTGAAGGCCACAGGTACTGTGGGGATCTCTGTGTACAATAAAGCTGACCTAACATACCAGCCACGTTTTCCTTTTGGTGTCTTCACAAACACACCACTAAGGGACACCAACTCAACAAGCAGGAAATTTCCATGACATGCATCTTAAAAACTGAACATCAGCTTCCCCAACAAAGACAGGCTCAGAACACGGACCCCAGTAACAGACAGTCCCTGGACCCAAACTCTCTCCCTGGGCAGCAGCACACCTGTGGCTGGATGGCCTCTGGCAGGGTTCAACGATGTCTGTAGCAGGCACAGTAGCAGCTCAAAGAATTGGGCAGCAGCAGGGAAGGCGGAAAAGAGATGAATCAAGAAAGAAGAGAAAAAAACAACCCGACTGTGTGAGAGGAAAGAAAGGCCCACCATTGCCTGCCTCAGACACTATTAAGGATACTCTTGTCACTTGCTGCTTTCCACGACGGCCCAAGGAACCTGAGTCTCCCAGCCCATCTCTCCTCTCTTGTCACCTCTAAGCATGAGGTGTAGGAGAAAGCCCCAGCAGGCTTGGGAGCAAATTCCAGCTTAGACATTCACTGGTTATGTGACGTGGAGTGAGACTCCTAGCTCAAACCCACTTTCTTTGTGTTTAAAATCGGAAGATGATCTGTGGCAAGGGTGAGAGGTGATATCTGTAAACTGTATACAGAAGCTGCTCCATTAATGCCAGATGCTAGTCTTGCAGGCCATTATCACAGTATGCTGTGAGGGTTTCCCCCACATGCCCTCCCTACACACACCCTGGAACGGGAGCCCTTAAAGGGCAGATCTGAGCATCCTCTCCTCCTCAACTGGTGTCTGGCACATAGTAGGTACTCAATAAATGTTGGTGACTGAGTGTGCCATACGACACCAGGAGTGTCCTGAGAAAGTACTGACCTCAAACTATACCTTACCATTCAACGCAAAGAAATGCAGTCACAAATGTGAGCCTTGTTATTTAACTTGAAGGCTAGAGAAAGCTGATGATTAACACGACCAGTTGGCCACAAAACAAGTATATGCCACTGGTCCAGGCCTCTCAAGTTACTGTGATCAGCCTTGATTTCACTCTTACCTCCACCACAACCAATGCCTCTGATAGCAAAGGGGCATTCAATCAAAGATCAGAATGAGATGCAGGGCCTGGATGGGAAAGCATTCACAAAACCTGAGGGCCTTGAGTCCTCCACCACTTGCCTTCTGAAGCCTCTGTCTCACTAGGGGCTGTCCCTGGAACAAAAGCTCAAGGAGCAAAAACAAAGAGTTATCAAACACTTCCTGACTGAAATTAACCTTTGCAAACCTAACACACAGCCCTTTTAAGAATATGCATTAGAGGCCGGGCGCAGTGGCTCACGCCTGTAATCCCAGCACTTTGGGATGCCGAGGCGGGCAAATCACAAGGTCAGGAGTTCAAGACCAGCCTGGCCAAGATGGTGAAACCCTGTCTCTGTTATAAATACAAAAAAATTAGCCGGGCGTGGTGGCGGGAGCCTGTAATCCCAGCTACTCAGGAAGCTGAGGCAGAGAATTGCTTGAACCCAGGAGGCGGAGGTTGCAGTGAGTCAAGATGGCACCACTGCACTCCAGCCTGGGCGAAAGAGTAAGACTCCATCTCAAAAAAACAAAAAAAAAAAAAGAAGAAAGAATATGCATTACATAGACTGGACAAAAATAACTTGACCAGAAGAAGACTTTTTAAGTGAAAAAGAAAGAACAGAGAAAGTGGGCAGGTGACTTTGCAGGTTAAAAAACAGGCCGGGCGCGGTGGCTCAAGCCTGTAAATCCAGCACTTTGGGAGGCTGAGATGGGCGGATCACGAGGTCAGGAGATCGAGACCAACCTGGCTAACACGGTGAAACCCTGTCTCTACTAAAAATACAAAAAATTAGCTGGGCATGGTGGCGGGCGCCTGTAGTCCTAGCTACTAGGGAGGCTGAGGCAGGAGAATGGCGTGAACCTGGGAGGCAGAGCTTGCAGTGAGCCGAGATCTCGCCACTACACTCCAGCCTGGATGACAGAGCAAGACTCCGTCTCAAAACAAACAAACAAACAACAACAGAAAAAAAAGCTGGTAAAAAATAAAGACAACAGGTTAAAGCTGGATAAGCCTGTGTAGAGAATGGTTCTATACAACAATCATGGAGGGGAAAAAAATCAGTGGAATCTTAGAAAACCATTTTTTTTTCTTGAGACAGAGTCTTGCTCTGTTGCCCAGGCTGGAGTGCAGTGGCGCCATCTCAGCTAACTGCAACCTCCGCCTCCCAGGTTCAAGTGATTCTCCTACCTTGGCCTCCTGCGTAGCTGGGATTACAGGCGTGTGCCACCATGCCCAGCCAATTTTTGTACTTTTAGTAGAGATGGGGTTTTGCCATGTTGGCCAGGCTGGTCTAGAACTCCTGGTATCAAGTAATCCACCCACCTCAGCTTCCCAAAGTGTTGGGATTACAGGGGTGAGCCACTGTGCCCAGCCCGATATTCTTATTTAATTTCTAGAGCCTCCAATTAATTTCTATCATTCTACTTTTTTTTCAGGTAGTGTTACATGAAATCTCAGAAAACCATTTTTTTTTTTTTTTTTTTTTTTTGAGACGGAGTCTCACTCTGTCACCCAGGCTGGAGTGCAGTGGCGCGATCTCGGCTCACTGCAAGCTCCGCCTCCCGGGTTCACGCCATTCTCCCGCCTCAGCCTCCGAGTAGCTGGGACTACAGGCGCCCGCCACCGCGCCCGGCTAGTTTTTTGTATTTTTAGTAGAGACGGGGTTTCACCGTGTTAGCCAGGATGGTCTCGATCTCCTGACCTCGTGATCCGCCCGTCTCGGCCTCCCAAAGTGCTGGGATTACAGGCTTGAGCCACCGCGCCCGGCGAAAACCACATTTTTTAAATGGACTTAATTGTAGTCTCCTGAGCTACTAGGCACAACTGTTTATGAAGTAATATTCTTTTCTTGTTTTGAGTCGGAGTCTCACTCTGTCGCCCAGGCTGGAGTGCAGTGGCATGATCTAGGCTCCCTGCAACCTCCAGGTTCGAGCAATTCTCCTGCCTCGGCCTCCTGAGTAGCTAGAATTACAGTCACGCACCACCACACCCAGCTAAATTTTTTTTTTTTAAGTAGAGATGGGGTTTTATCATGTTGGCCAGGCTGGTCTCAAACTCCTGACCTCAAGTGATCCGCCAGCCTCAGCTTCCCAACGTGCTGGGATTACAGGCATGAGCCACCACATCTGGCCAGAAAAAATTTAATAAAAAGTCTGCTTAGTCAAAATAGTTTAGCCACTTAAAGAAGATATAACCTTTTTTTGTGCATGGAGAAGAAAGTATGCTGCTTTATATAAATATTTGACAGTGTTACATAATAAAATGGCTTGAGGATGAGTAGAGATTTTCCTGACTTTATAATGATAGCCTAGTTCTCAGATTCAAAAAACACCCAGACAAGTGTCTGATTAGAAAAGAGATCCCCTATTTTTCTCAGTGAGAAGATTCAAAAGGTTGTGGGCTAACCTGAATACGTAAACCTCAAAACAGAAGAAGAAACAGTCAAGTGTCTGCTTATTCTATGTATTAATGTAATTACAGATTATGTGAAACAAAATAATTAGAAAACATCGCTCCCCACCCCCTAACACTCTCTCGTTTCATGAAACAATTTTATTATGGATAAGGTATCTGAAGGATTTGCTTGAACTATTTTATTCAAAATAAATTCATAGAGTCCTTATGGTACAGGATACTTTGTAAGGACTGTAATGGAAAGCAACTCTTGCTTGTCTTGAGGATAGGATAGTAAGGCGGGGCAGGCCGGCTTTATACTTGGACATGTTATATGAAAGAAGAAAAGCAAAAGCCTTCCTGTTGATTTCAGTGTGGCTAAGCTGAATCAGCCGTAAGAGGCAGGGACCAAGTCAAAAGGAGGGAAGAACGATTCCACAGAAAAATGTGGTTGGTCAGCATGGTTGGAAGTGGGCAAGGGCTGAGTCACTCACTGCATGGCCTTCTGTTAAGAAACATACTTTCTCATAAGAGAGATAGCAGACAGTGAGGTACGTGAGAGGAAACCACAGTGAATCTTCACTGCTTCCCCACTCCCCCACCCCCAGCAGATTTAATGTCCCATTTCAGGCTTCATTTATACTCCCAGGTGTAGTAATCCTGCTACCGCGAGCCCCTAGAAGGCAAAAGGGATGTGTAAAATGGAAGCTGATGGGCCTCCTGAAAGAAAAGTCATATGCCCAATGCATCTTCCCTCAAGTGCTTGACTGAGTGCTTGGCCCATCCGGCACTCAAGAAATGCTTGTTGTCGAGTGGCGAGAAACTTGCAAGGATGATTTCGACAAGAAGCTGAGAATCTGAGAAGATGAGATCTGAGACAAATGCACAGGGATAAAAGCAGAAGATAACAGCAAAATAACAGTTCTTCAAAGCAGTCTAGAATTTCAAACTGTCGTAAGTATAACTACTTTAAGCTCCCAGACATCTAATCTGGAGATACCATCTAGCATATTTGCAACACCATAATGTGCAGGTTATTAGGGAGGGTGCATTTAATGGTTTCATCCTAAGTTTCACCAATGATGTCACATAGTAACTGTGAGTCTATCAAGACAGTAACTACCAACGTTTGTAAGTCATTTGGATTGGCACTTTTTAATATTGAACAATAATTTGAACTAAAAGTTGCTAGTCAAGTATCTACTCCACAAATGTTTTCTTAATCAACTACATGTAAATATTTTGTTGCAGTATCAGGAAGCCACTTAGTAAGTAAGTGTCTATATAGAGTAACATAAAAAAGAAGTAAAGTTAAAACCCAACATTCGCTTTCCTTTGAAGGTTATAGCTTAAAGTTGGAAAAAGAGAATAAGACCTAAATAAACTGGATTGGGTTTAAAATTTTTGAAACCTTTCCCAAAACTGAAATATTAGTTAATGAAAATAAGTAAATAAAATTAAAAAGATAAACAGCCTCACACCAAAAGACTCCTAAGAATAATGATCTATGAAGATCAATGTATACATTTTTTTCTGAAATAATCACATTCAGTCTCCAAATACTGTTTTTCACAAAAAGGAAGCCAGCTACCCTTAGAGAAATGGCTGATTCCATTTCTGGGGCAGGAAAGGTGATAAGCCTGGACCATCTTGTCACACCAAGAAAGCAAAGAGGCCAGCAAACACTACTAGGGTCATGTCAAAACAACTCAGAAGTGAACCTGAAGAGGCTTCCACTGGCCACAAATAGGGCAACATGAGCATGATTAACAATAACTGCCTTGAAACAGCATTGAAAGTGCACTGAAACAATAACTGCATTAGTAACAATACCTGGATTGAAAGACATCAAATTAATTCGATGTCTCATATGTTATGTGATATATCTTTCACAGTGATACTTTTAAAAAATCATTGGCCACCTTTGGAAGATGCTAGGGAGCTGACTCATTGTTTTGAAAACTGGTAAATCTTAAAAAAGAATCAAACATTTGTCCTACCTTTCCTATATGAATTCAAGATAACCAAATGGTTGATGAGAAATTTCTCTGTATAGGAATATTCTGGCTAACAAAATGAAGAAGGAATGAGAGAATTGGACAATCAACATTTTGCAACCTCTAATGCAATCAAGAACCTGAGCAATGGTCACCAGCAGCTGTGGATATTTACTTATTTATTTATTTATTTATTTATTTATTTATTGAGACAGGGTCTCACTCTGTCACGTGGGCTGGAGTGCAGTGGCATGGTCATGGCTCACTAGAGCCTGGATCTCCTGGGCTCAAGTGATCCTCCTGCCTCATCCTCTCAAGTAGATGGGACTACAGGCATGAGCCACTGTATCCAGCTTTTTTTTTTTAATTTCTTTTAAATTTCATGGCTAATTTTTAAAAGTTTTTGTTCAGAGATTAGAGTCTCACTATGTTGCTCAGGCTGGTCTCGAACTCCTGGGCTCAAATGATCCTTTGGCATCAGTGTCCCAAAGTGGTGGGATTACAGGCATGAGCCACTGTGCCTGGCCAGCTGTGGACATTACAAAAAAAGAGACAACCAGGCATCTGGAGCCTCATGATGGAAGTGTGTGTCACCACTGGTAAAATATTCTTGCCAACAAACTGAACCTGAATCAGATCAAGCCTCTGGATTTACCACCAGTCTACAGGGGACAAAGAATGTCCGAAAATATGTTAAACGGCACTCTAAGGAGGCAATCCGCAAAATCCAGGCTGTAGGATTGTAGGCAAATGACTTAGTTTCTTCAACAACACCAACAAAAGCAAGGAAAAAGAGATGACAGAACCTAGATTAAACCAGACTCAGAGGCCAGGTGTGGTAGCTCATGCCTGTAATCCCAGCACTTCGGGAGGCTGAGGTGGGTGGATCACTTGAGGTCAGGAGTTTGAGACCAGCCTGGCCAACATGGGAAAACCCTGTCTTCGCAAAATATACAAAAATTAGCTAGGCGTGGTGTCACCTGCCTGTAATCCCAGCTACTTAGGAGGCTGAGGCAGGAGAATCACTTGAACCCAGGAAGTGGAGGTTGCAGTTGCAGTGAGCTGAGACCGCCACTGCACTCCAGCCTGGGTGGCAGAGTGGGGAAAAAAAAAAAAAAAAAAAGCAGACTCAGAGACAACCAACCAATTAGAAAGTACAGACTTTACAAATCCTGATTCAAACACCTTTTAAAATATTTTAACTACATGTAAAAATCGGATATTTGAACTAAATTTCTGATGATAAGGAAACATTGTTAGTTGTATATGTGTAAAAATGATTGTTTTCAAAAGAGTCCTTATCTTTACAAAATATATGCTGAAACACTTCCTGATTGTTAAAATGCTCTACATGTGCAAGTAGAATAATGTCCCACACTGAACTGAAAACATGCAAATCTTTATGCTGGCGTAACTCTAGCTGGTGTAATCACTATTTCACAAATGATTCAGCTGACCATGCTGGGCACAGCAATGCACCTGGAAAGGAAGATGGGGGTTTTAAAGGCAACAAAATATTAAAGTATGTGTGTATTGTATATGCATGTATGTTTCAATATTTGAATTTTTTATAAAGGGTACTGGGCATCTATAATTTTTTTTTTTCTTTTAGAGACAGAGTCTTGCTCTGTCTCCCACGTTGGAGTGCAGAGGTGCGATCTCAGCTCACTGCAACCTCCACCCCTGGGTTCAAGTGATTCTCATGTCTCAGCCTACTGCATAGTTGGGATTATAGGCATGTGCCACCATGCCTGGCTAATTTTTGTTATTTTTAGTAGAGAAGGGGTTTTACCATATTGGCCAGACTGGTCCCGAACTCCTGAACTCAAGTGATCTGCCTGCCTCGACCTCCCAAAGTACTGGGATATATAAGCTACTTTAAAAATATATATAAGTTACTTTTAAAATGAGCAAGTAGCACAATCAAAAGTGTGTTCTACACATATATGAGTGTGGACCTTGGACAAGGCCACCTCTGCCAACATTCTGAATTTGAATTTCTTGAGATGTGTTTTACATAAGGAAGACTGTTGTTTGGGTTGTTTAGGTGTAAAAGTGATATCGTGATTATGGTTTTTAGCGGAGTAATTATCTGTAAGAAATGCGTGCTGAGGCCAGGTGCGGTGGCTCAAGCTTGTAATCCCAGCACTTTGGGAGGCTGAGGCGGGCGGATCACGAGGTCAGAAGATCAAGACCATCCTGGCTAACATGGTGAAACCCCGTCTCTACTAAAAATACAAAAAATTAGCTGGGCGTGTTGGCGGGCACCTGTAGTCCCAGCTACTTGGGAGGCTGAGGCAGGAGAATGGTGTGAACCCAGGAGGCAGAGCTTGCAGTGAGCTGAGATCGCACCACTGCACTCCAGCCTGGGCAACAGAGCGAGACTCTGTCTCAAAAAAAAAAAAAAGAAAGAAAGAAATGCATGCCAAAACATGACAGAAATCTGGTAGCTCACCTGGCTAGCCCTCAGCACCCTACTCTCTGAGAACTGGCCCTTTTGTCAGGGTGCAGCAAACTTCCACAGGCATCTCTATCTGTACCTGCCTGGTACTCCATATACCCTCACTACTCAGAGGCATCCCCCAGCCTCCCCGAGACCTACTGAACCTGAGACTGCATCATAAGATCCCCAGGGCACTCACATGCACAGTATGGTTTGGGAAGTGCTGGCCCATCTCACACTGGGTTCCTCACCCAGAGGTGTCAGAATCCCCTGTGAAACTTTCTCATCCCTGTCTCCTCCACGCCCTGGTTCCCATCAGAATGGGGCAGGGGGTAAGGCGGGTCATGTCTAGGCTGAAGATGATCTCCCAGGTGAGTCTATGTACCCCTACCACTCTTCTAAATCTCTTTTGCAGAAAGAGAAACATAAGTCTGAAGCTGAACAAAAGGGTCAGGGGATCCTTGCAGACTTCAAGCCTGACAAGGCACCTTTCAGGGCTATGAGCCTCCAGGTCTGCAGAAGCATCAAAACAAAACAAACAGCAGCAAGAGGTTCCACATTAACAATGGGCAGATCCCCTTCCTCATCATTCATTGAGGGGGGAAAAACACTTAAAATGCAATACACAAATCCAGATGTTTCACCAGTCCCTCTCCAGAAAAGGAGGAGGAATTTCCAGATCTAATTACATGTTAATTTACTGCCTGTGTCCACCACTAGACTGAAAGCCACAGGAGGACAGAGAGCATGTCTGCTTTGTTTGCCTCTGTAGACCCAGGACCAGCCTGATACCTAGCATATAGTAGGAACTTCATAAATATTTACCAAATGAAAATATACTCTTTTGAGACAGGGTCTCACTCTGTCACCCAGGATGGAGTGCGGTGGCACGATCATGGCTCACTACAGCCTCAACCTCCTGGCCTCAAGAGATCCTCCCACCTCAGCCTCCCATGTAGCTGGGACTACTGGCACCTGCCACCATGCCCAGCTAATTATTTTATTTTTTGTAGAGAAGGGGTCTCACTATGTTGCCCAGGCTAGTCTAGATCTCCTGGCCTCAAGTGATCCTCCTGCCTCAGCACCCCGAGTAGTTGGGATTACAGGCATGAGTCACCATGCCCAGCAGAAAATATACTCTTAAAATCTTGTGTCAGTTGCCTTTATCCTCACTGTATCATTTAACTGTAACGATCACTCTGTAGCCGATTGTGTTTTCCAAGATGGCTACAGCAACATCTCCTGTCCCTTGAGCTCTTCTAGAATGTGATCCAGCTGTCAACAGGAGAAATCTAACCTTCCTCCCCAGGCTTTGGAACCCGGGCAGACTGGTGACCACTTTGACCAACAGAGTGGAGGAAAGTGATGCTGTGTGACTTCTGGGCCGTATTATGCAGTTTCCAACTCACTTGCTGGAATACCCCAAGACAGCCATGCCGTGAGGAAGCCAATTTGCACTGAGACACACCAGCTGGCATGCCTAGTTACTGAGTCATCCCAGCCTGGCCTGACATGTGAGGGACCCAGCCTTCAGATGGTTCCAACCCCCAGCTGTCGCGTCCACTCCAACCTCAGGCCTTTCCAGCCGAGGCCCCAGACATTGTAGAGCTGAGACAAGCCCTCCCTACCGTGCCCTGTCCAAATGCTTGACCCACAAAAATGGTGAGCATAATAAAATAGCTTTTTGAAGGTGCTAAATTTTGGAGTAATCTGTCACACAGCAACAGGAACTGGAATATGCTCTACAAGGTGCCTATTATTGTTCCTGGTTTAGGAAAGAATCCAATTCCCAGAGAGATCAGATAATATTCCAGCCGCCAACCAGTCTGGACTCAAAGCCCATCTTCTTGCCCCTGTTCCTGCTCATATTTTTTGCAATCAATAAAGATTTTCTGAGACAGATGTTCCAGATACTGTGGCTGCACGAAAAAAAAAAAAACCCACATACCACACATACACACACACACGAACATACCCAAGTGTACACACGAATATAGGCAGTAGGTTCAAATATGAAACCAGGCCAAATTAGGCCTGCTGCCCTTCTACATTCTTAACTGACATTTTCTCAGACAGAATGGCTCTTTGATCCAGTAAGTATTTACTGATGGTATGCGGGGACAGGGTCACAGTGCTGGACAACAGGCAGATGAGTCAGGAGTGCATGATCAGAGAGAAGTCAGAGAACAATAAAAAAAGAAGGAAGGGTATCTTTCTCTGGTGTTGGATAAAAGTGGATCAACATTACAACAGTGATATAAAGACATGAAGATGAGAGTACACAAGCGAGTTGACACCTTCTCTTAAACAGGAATCAAGGTCATCTCTTGGTTAGGGTCAGGTGAGAAGAGAATTTGAAGAACTTGAGAAGAGAAAGTCTGGAATAAACTCAGTGCAAAATGCACTACAGAATTTTCTTTTATCTCTCTCACTCTGTCTCTGTGTATGTGTGTGTATGTGCGTGCACACGTGTGTGAGCGTGTGTGTGTTTTAACTTAAAAAAGGAAAAAGAGTGAGAGAGAAGTAAATGGAAGCATCAATGGGTGACAATGAGGACCACTGCAGGGCCACACAGACAAGCAGGGCCCAGGTGCCCCAGGACTGTGTCCGGGTAGGAGAGAAAGGATTTTGAAGTGAGCTCAGTGGCCTGTGGCAGGACTGATCTAGGGAAAGTGGGAAAGCTCAGTGCCTAACAGATGCCAAGACAGCAGGATACAGGCTTGGAGGGGGTGGTCAGGGAGTAGAGGAGATAGTGGCAGGCAGAAACATTATGATGTCTCATCAACTGCATAGGGCTGGGTACCTAAAGGGTGGAAGGTACACCCTGCGAGGATATGTGCAGGGAGCTTTGCAGACCCAGGAAAAAAAAAAAAAAAAAAAAAGGTAGACAGCACAGAAGCCCTAAAAGGAAGGAAGGACAATACAGTGTCTAAAGATGGGTGGGGGTTCTCCTCCTCCCTTCCCCCTGGCACATCTCTCATCTATACAACATTCCTTTTCAGAAGCCCCTTCTCGGCCAGGTACGGTGCCTCATGCCTATAATCCCAGCACTTTGGGAGGCCAAGGTGGGCGGATCACTTGAGGTCAAGAGTTCAAGACCAGCCTGGCCAACACAGTGAAACCCCATCTTTACTAAAAATACAAAATTAGCTGGGCGTGGTGGTAAAGCATCTCTAGTCCCAGCTACCTGGGAGGCTGAGGCAGGAGAATCGCTTGAATCTGGGAGGCAGACGTTGCAGTGAGCCAAGATCGCACCACTGCACTCCAGCCTGGGCGAGAGAGAGCGAAACTCCGCCTAAAAAAAAAAACAACCAGAAGTCCCTTCTCAAAGACTCTCTAGAACATTGTCCTCACAGAATAGGAGACTACCTGTCCATACAAGTCTCCTGGCATTAGCAGCCTTTGGAGGGTCTTGAAGTTAAACCTCTCTTGGAAACGACAGCTATTTCTTTTTCTTTCTTTCTTTCTTTCTTTGAGATGGAGTCTTGATCTAGTGCCCAGGTTGCAGTGCAGTGGTGTGATCTCGGCTCACTGCAACCTCTGCCTCCCAGGTTCAAGCAATTCTTCTGCCTCAGCCTCCTGAGTAGCTGGGACTACAGGCGCGTGCCACCATGCCCGGCTAATTTCTGGTAATTTTAGTAGAGACGGGGTTTCACTGTGTTAGCCAATCTGGTCTCAAATTCCTGACCTCCAGCAATCTGCCCACCTCAGCCTCCCAAAGTGCTGGGATTACTGGCAGCCGACAGCTATTTCTTTCTTTTCTTTTCTTTTCTTTTTTTTTTTTTTTGAGATGGAGTCTCGCTCTGTCACCCAGGCTGGGGTGCAGTGGCACCATCTCAGCTCACTGCAAGCTCTGCCTCCCATGTTCACACCATTCTCCTGCCTCAGCCTCCTGAGTAGCTGGGAATACAGGCGCCTGCCACCACGCCCGGCTAATTTTTTGTATTTTTTAGTAGAGACAGGGTTTCACCATGTTAACCAGAATGGTCTCGATCTCCTGACCTTGTGATCCACCCGCCTCGGCCTCCCAAAGTGCTGGGATTACAGGCGCCGACAGCTATTTCTTTAAACACACCTAGAACTAGCACCAAATCAAACAAGCTGGACTCACCAGTCTACAAGAGCAATGTGTCTTCGTGTATGTTAACTTCCCCTTGGGGCCAACCACATAACAGGTCTGGAATGAATATTGATTGGGTAAATGAGTGCTGCCTTTGAAAGATATCATGGGTTTGAGGAAGTTCCCAGTCTTGATCCTGGAACTCAAAGGCCACTTCAATCTGATACAGGTTTGACATTGACAACGTCACTTGCATTTATACCCGGCCCTAAGTCCAGCTGGATAGTCCCGGTCCCCATCTCCCCACACACTCTTCCCCCAAGAGCTCCATGTATGCTGCCATCCATGAAATCTCCTTCCCAAGTCTTTACATCACAAAATGCCCTCCAATCTCTTGGTCTGAGGCCACCTTCAAAACCCTTTTTCAGGCCACCTGTCATTCCATCATTCTCAGACTTACTAACTATAGTGTTCACTAAATCACTTATACTCCTCATACACTGCTTTGTAACATCTTTTGAATTATCCTAGACAAGGAGTTGGTAAGCTTTTTCTTTTTCTTTTTCTTTTTCTTTTTTTTTTTCAGATGAAGTGTCACTCTGCTGCCCAGGCTGGAGTGCAGTGGTGCAATCTTGGCTCACTGCAACCTCTGCCTCCTGGGTTCAAGTCATTCTTCTGCCTCAGCCTCCTGAGTAGCTGGAATTACAGGCGTGTACCACCATGCCCAGCTAATTTTTTGTATTTTTAGTAGAGAGGAGGTTTCACCATGTTGGCCAGGCTGGTCTCTTAACTCCTGACCTCAGGTGATCCGCCCGCCTCAGCCTCCCAAAGTGCTGGGATTACAGGCATAAGCTACCATGCCCCACCAGTAAGCTTTTTCTTAAAGAGTCAGATAGTAAGTATTTTAGCTTTGGTGGGACCAATGTTCCATTCCAACACCTCAAATCTACCTTTACAGCACTAAAGCAGCCACAGACAATAAACACAAATGAGTGAGGCTGTGTTCCATAAAGCTTTATTTACAAAAATAATCAGAAGGCCAGATTTTAGCTATAGGCTGTAGTTTGCTGATCCCTGTCTCAGACTGTTATTTTAACCCTTTCATTATCTTTTACATTCTATGTCTTGCTACCTCCAAACAGATTTATGCTCCTTAAAAGAAAGGACCAGGTATTATATATTTTCATTTACTCTTTGCCTCTACCTGGCTCATTGCTACACATACAAGAAATACAGATCTATACTTTTTAAATAAACATCTGAATATATGTTTAATGATGTGCCACATACTGCAATTGAGCTTCGTTTTTGTCGTATAAGTGTGCTCATTGACACTGCAAACATTAATTTCTAACAACTCATACTAATCTAATTGAACTGCGTGCCAGAAAAGATTTTTTTAAAAAACTTTCCTGGTCTGCTCCTTTGCCAGATTTTTTTCTTCTAATTGTTTCCACAGATGACCTAATACATTCATTCCACTGGCTACTTAACAGACTAACACATTCCACAAGCTATTTAACATCAGTGGAAGGAACTGAGGCTTTCTGCAGATATAAATGCCCATTTGAGTATTCAGTGTCTCCCCCATCACATCATGGGAGCATGGGGAGACTGAGAGGTTTGCACAGGTAAGAGGAAAGCTTTTGAAAAAAAAGGAGAGGAAATCTATCACTGCTGTACCCCACAGAAGTAGACATGAAACTATTACCTGTAACCAAAACAAAATTAACTTCAGAGTGGGTCACTGACAGTTTCTGTCATATGCTCCCAGCTTGCTTCTAAATCAATAACTGCAACAGAGAGAAGAAAGTAGATATCTTCTGAAGAATTTCAAAAATGCAATAAACTACACCACCCTCCCCCAAAAAGCCCTGCTTTGGAATATGTTAAAGTAGATCTCATATAAGGAACTAAAAAGTAACTATTGGGTTCTTTTAGAATGAAACGATAAATGGGCCTCAGAAAGCCCAAGACTTCGCTTCTTGTCAGTAGTGACCTTTAAGGCTGATAACATCCCCACTTCCTTTTTTCACCTCGAATGAAGGCAAGAGCAGCTCAGTGCAGGCGGCACAGGCTATGCTGACCCAGGTCACCCAAGTCACCCTCACACTCAGTTAAAGATTCAAATAGCTGTAAAGGTCTCATGGAAAAAGCATTCTTCCACGCTCCCCAACTTTCCCTCCCCAGAGGCAACTACGGCCTTCAAAAGGAACCTCATGGCCCTCAAAAGGAACCAACCCCACCAACACCTTAATCGCAGACTTCCAGCCTCCGGGACTGTGAGACAACACATTTCTGTTGTTGAAGCAGCCCAATCCATAGTACTTTGTTCTGGCAGCCTTACAAAACTAACACAAGTATTTACATCACTTATGACTACACAAACATTACTAAAAGCCTAGCCACATGGTACACCAAGATTATGTTTCTTTCCTAATTTCTTTTCCACTAGAGCTAATACTAGTCTTTTTTTATTCCTTTGCTTAGTGGAGAGTTCACTTAAAAATGGATTCAACTCCAAACTCATCCTCCCTGGTCTAAATCATCACTCAAGAGGTCCATGTGCATCAGATGGTCTGTCCATTTCAGCCTCTCTCGGAGCTTTCCAACCTAAGGACTGGAGGTGGGGAGGGCAAGGTGAAAGCTGGGGTGTTCTAATCAATGGGCAAAATGGGCTCTGTCCTTGATGCAAGCTCAAAAGACTGCATTATCCGCAAGTCTGGGGAGTAACTGGAGGTTCGGGAGCAGAGAGGAAGTATAACCATAAATGCATGTTCTCTGATGACACCTGCGGCAGAAGGACTCATGGGCAGAGGCTGCAGGTGGCAGGGATATCAGTTAGACAGCAAACATGGTAGACCAAGTAGGGGAATGGGAACTTGAGATGAGGCAGGGGAACAGAGACAAGGAGCTTGATTAAGAGACATTCCGGTGGCTGGGCCCAGTGGCTCACACCTGTAATCTCAGCACTTGGAGGCCAAGATGGGTGGATCAGAGGTCAGGAGTTTGAGACCAGCATGGCCAAGATGGTGAAACCCCGTTTCTACTAAAACTACACAAATTAGCCAGGTATGGTGGCATGTGCCTGTAATCCCAGATACTCGGGAGGCTGAAGCAGGAGAATCGCTTGAACCTGGGAGGTGGAGGTTGCAGTGAGCCGAGACTGTGTCACTGCACTCCAACCTGGATGACAGAGCGAGATTCTGTCAAAAAACAAAACAAAACAAAACAAACAAACAAACAAACAAAAAACACCTGCATAAACACATGGAATTCTACCCAATGTGAGTACAAGTAAAAATGGCCTTAATTAAAGATGAAATGACACCTTCCCTCCACACTAATTCTAAACTTCCTTGAATTCTACCTTCGCCACTATGTTAAATTCCTTTTTTAAAAAAGGAAAGGGGCTGGGCACAGAGGCTCACACCTGTAATCCCAGCACTTCAGGAGGCCGAGGCAGGTGGATCACTTGACGTCAGGAGTTCGAGACCAGCCTGGTCAACATGGCGAAACGCTGTCTCTGCTAAAAACACAAAAATTAGCTGGGTGTGGTGGTGCATGCCTGTAATCCCAGCTACTCAGGAAGCTGAGACAGAAGAATCACCTGAACCCAGGAGGCAGAGGTTGCAGTGAGCCAAGATTGTACCACTACACTCCAGGAGGGGTGACAGAGCAAGACTCTGTCTTAAAAAATAAAATAAAAATAAAATAAATAAAATAAAACAAAAAAGGAAGAGGCTGCTTTCTAGGTAATCTGAAACAAAAGCCAGAAAAGTAAACCAGAGAATCATAGAGCTAAAAGACAATCATATCGTCCACACTGTGCTTCAAAAAAAAAAAAAAAAAAAAAAATCTGACCAGGCACAGTGACTCACACCTGTAATACCAGCACTTTGGGAGGACAAGGCAGAAGGATCACTTGAGGTCAGGAGTTCAAGGCCAGCCTGGCCAACATAGTGAGATCCCATCTCTATAAAAAGAAAAATTCTTTTTAATTAGCTAGGTGAGGTGTATATCTGTAGTCCCAACTACTCCAAAGGCTGAGGCAGGAGGATCGCTTGAACCCAGGAGTTCGAGGCTGCAGTGAGCCATGATCATGCCACTATACTCCAGCCTGGGCAACACAGGAAAGCCCTGTCTCAAAAAAAAAAAAAAAAATCTCTAAAGATGCAGACTTTACTCCACAATTTATCTCAGTCAAGATCAAAAGTTTTCAATGATTTGTTATATATTCCATCATCACACTCCACATAGATTTGTGGCAGCTCCCAAGAATTCAACAAAACAAAAATATATGAACAATTAGAATCAGGAAAAATACAGCTAGAAGGTCAAGAGCTAGGAAAAGTTAAGGCATCAGCATGTACAGTATATAACCGCCATATAGAAACCCATCGCTTGGTCAAGCCAAGGTTTGTGTTGCTTCACAGCCAAAACAAAAAGATAAACGTGATCAATTATGTGGTTTACATTTTCCAACTGGAAGGGACAAAAACTTGATAGAGAAAGAAAAGTAACTGGCAGAAAGAACTTCGCATATGAGGCTTTGCGTAGTACAGTGTTTTCAAGATGAAGGCAACCCAGGAACCCAGGTCACAAGAAGCATTTTTTTAATGAAACAGAACTGAATAGAAAACATCAGAGCACATCAAATGTTTGCTGTGAAATTACTATTTCTTTCTTTCTTTCTTTCTTTTTTTTTTTTTTGAGACAGAGTCTTGCTCTGTTGCCCAGTGCAATGGTGCAATCTCGGCTCACTGCAACCTCCACCTCCTGGGTTCAAGCTATTCTCCCTCCTCAGCCTCCCGAGTAGCTGGGATTACAGGCACCCGCCATCATGCCCAGCTAATTTTTGTATTTTTGTAGAGACGGGCTTTCACCATGTTGGCCAGGCTGGTCTTGAACTCCTGACCTCAGGTGATCCACCCGCCTCGGCCTCCCAAAGTTCTGGGACTACAGGCATGAGCCACCATGCCCAGCCTGAAATTACTATTTCAATCATAACTAAAGACAGGTGTGTGTACAAGGTTGCAATGTAAGATATATTTCTTACTGGAAGATAGTCCCCCAAATTTGAAAAACATCAGGAAGAAATACTAAGTGGACTTAATTTTCAACCCAGCCTGTGCCTATACCATCCTGCCTGGCTCTGGGTGGTGTGGAGCAAACTGTGCTTTCTGCAGCAAATCATGGTCTTAACCCATTCTCCTACTGGTTCCTAGGCCTTTGACCCTGTCCAGTGGGCTTGTTTGCACCTTCTAGGCATTCCCCTAGTGGCAGCACCTTTGGACAAGTATAATAGGTCCCTGTCCCCTCCTGGCCTCTCAACCATCCGGCACCTGTCTCTGAGTCCACTTGCCATCTCCCTGCCCCACTGCATCTCAATCTCCCTTACTTCTGTGAAAGCCTTAGTCAGGGATGGGAAACACAAAATAGTACCTTTTCCTGCGTGCTCCAAACTGTTCCTTCTCCAGTTTCTCCAAGTTCCTTTTAAAATGTGAACCAAATATTCATACACCCATTTTCATAGCAGCATAATTGACACTAGCCAAAAGGCAGAAACAACCCAAGTGTCCAAGAGATGAATGGCTAAACAAAATGTACTCTATCCATACTATGGAATATTATTCCCAGCCTTAAAAAGGAACAGGCCAGGCACGGTGGCACACACCTGTAGTCCCAGCAACTCAGGAAGCTGGGGCAGGAGGATCACTTGAGCCCAGGAGTTCAAGACTGTAATGGACTATGATCCCACCTGTGAATAGTGACTGCACTTCAGCCTAGGCAACACAATGAGATCCCATCTCTTAAAAAAAAACAAAAGGAATGAAGTACTGCTACATGCTACAACATGGATGAGCCTCAAAAGCTAAGTCAAAGAAGCCAGACACAAAAGGATAAATATTGTATAATTCTACTTATATGAGGTACCCATAACAGGCAAAATCAGAGACAGAAAGTATAAGTGTGGTAACCAGGGACTGGGGGAAGGAGGAATGAAGAGTAACTGCTTCATGGGTACACAGTTTCTGTTTAAGATGATAAAAGAGCTCTGGAAACAGATAGTGGTTACACAACCTTGTGAATGTACGTGATGCCACTGAATTGTACACTTAAAATGGTTAAAATAGTAAATTTTACGATATGTATATTTTGCCATGATTTTTAAAAGGCATAACCCCAGTCCAACCCAATTTGAGGGATAATCAACAAAATAACTCTTCAAAAGCATCAAGGTCATGAAAAACAAGAAAGACTGGGGAACTGTTACAGACTGCAGGAGACTAGGAGAAATAACTAAATGCAACATGGATTCTGAAGAGGATCCAAGAACAAAAAGAAAAGAAAAAAAAGGACCTTAGCAGAAATCCTGATGAAATTAAACAAGATCTTTAGTACAGTATTAGATATAGTATAGCATAGTACAGTATTTAGCATATAGCATTTAGATATATAGTATGATAGCAATGTTGTTTTCCTGATTCTAATAATAGTACTATGATTATATAATAACATTATGGGAAGCTGGGAAAGGGATATATGGAAACTATACCATTTTTCCATCTTTTCCATAAGTCTAAAGTTTGTTCAAAATAAAAAGTTAAAATTAAAAATAGCAGGCTGGGCACGGTGGCTCACACCTGTAATCCCAGCACTTTGGGAGGCCGAGGCGGGTGGATCACGAGGTCAGGAGATGGAGACCATCCTGGCTAACATGGTGAAATCCCGTCTGTACTAAAAAATACAAAAAATTAGCCGGGCGTGGTGGCGGGCGCCTGTAGTCCCAGCTACTTGGGAGGCTGAGGCAGGAGAATGGCGTGAACCCAGGAGGCAGAGCTTGCAGTGAGCCAAGATCATGCCACTGCACTCCAGCCTGGGCGACAGAGCGAAACTCCATCTCAAAATAAAATAAAAATAAAAAATAAATAAATAAAAATAGCAATCCACACTAAAAAAGAAACAGTGTACTATATGAGGACTTCAAAAAGTTCATGGAAAATATAATTAAGAGATAAAATTATAAATATAAATTTTATTTATCAACATAATCTCCATCAAGGTTAAGACACTTTTGTAAGTGATAACATCAGCCACTTAGTTCATCCCTAAAGAACTGAGGGTCTTAGGAATTTAACCATGTCAGTGCAGTCTTTTTCACACTATTAACTGAAGAAAATAGGTGATCTTTACAGATTTTTTTAAAGATTAGGACAAAAAAGGAGTCAGAGCCAAATAAGGACTGTGAAGTGGATGCCTAATGATTTCGCCTCAAAATTCTCACAAAATTGCCCTTGTTTGATAAGAGGAATGAGAATGAGCAGGAGCACTCTCATGTGAAGAACTCTCGGGTAAACTGTTCCTGGATGTTTTTCTGCTCATGCTCTAACTTTCTCAAAACACTGTCATAATAAACAGATGTTACTGTTCTTTGGCCCTCCAAGAAGTCAACAAGCAACATGCCTGGAGCATCCCCAAAAACTGTTGCCCTGACCTTTGCTCTTGACTGCTTTTGCTTTGACTGGACCACTTCTGCCTCTTGGTAGCCATTGCTCTGATTGTGCTTTGTCTTCAGGATGGCACTGGGAAAGCCGTGTTTCATCTCCCATTACAGTTCTTCCAATAAATGCTTCATGATCTTGATGTCACCTGTTTAGAATTTCCACTGGAAGCTCTGCTCTTGTTTGTACCTGATCTGGGAGCAATGGTTTTGGCGCCCATTGAATTTGCTCAGTTTTAATTTTTCAGTCAGAATTGTGTGAGCTGAACCAATTGAGATGTCTGTGGTGTTGGCTATTGTTTCTGTTGTTAACTGTCAGTCCTCTTCTATTAGGGCATAAACAAGATAAATTTTTTCCTCAAAAATTGATGTGGATGGTCTGCCACTGCAGACCTTATCTTCAACATTGCTTTGTCCTTTCTTAAAATGAGTTATCTATTTGTAAACTGCTAATTTCTTTGGAATATTGTCCCCATAAATTTTGTGTAAAGCATCAGTGATTTCACCATTCTTCCACTCAAGCTTCACTGTAAGTTTGATGTTTGTTCTTGCTTCAATTTTAGCAGAATTCATGTTGCTCTGATAGCGGCTCTTTCCAAACTGGTGTCTTATCTTTCTTAGTGCCTCAAACTAGATACTATTCAGACATGTTACAGCCAAGTTAGTGTGAGTTTATTTTGGTGCAAAAAAAATGTAAATCCATGCATAGTTTTTTCATAATACCCATTTTCCATGAACTTGTTGAAGTCTCCTCATATAGCTCTGTATTACTTGGCTTTGATCCTTACCCTAAAAGAGGTCAGCTCACAACTGAAGTAACCAAACGAAAAACAAGCACTCCAGGGATGGTGGATCAGCATTTGAAAGACTAATCAGAGTCCATTTGCACCAGAGTTGGTTAATTAGCATGATGAAAACAAGCAGTGGCTCTCTGCTCTAGGAATTGGGTGAAAATATTGTGCCACCATCTCCATCCTCAGAAGAACTGCACAGAAGAATCTAGAAATAACAGCAGTCTGCCCCCTTCAGAGAAGAGGCCCAGGACTGTCAGGGGCCATTGTCAACCACTAGAGGAGGACCCTGTCCCCTCCCTGGGGGTTAGCTGAATCCTGGCACTGGAATACAGTGGCCATCTGCCTTGACTATCTCTTTCCCAAAAGGGGCCTGGCCAGAGGGCTCAAGCTTTGCTGAGCTTACAAAACAGCCTGCAGGGCGCTCTCTCTTTTTTTTTTTTAAAGAGACAGGGTCTTGCTCTGTTGCCCAAGCTGGAGTACAGTGACAGGATCACAGCTCACTACAGCCTTGAACTCCTGGGCTCAAGTAATCCTCCCACCTCAGCCTCCCAAGTAATGGCGACTATAGGCATGTGCCACCATGCCCAGCTAAAGCAGGGCTCTCTTCATGCCTGCGTACTAATAAGTGTCTGAATGAGTGGCCAAAACGTGTCTGAGACTTGCTTTCACTGTAACATACCTCAGTCATGGGACCGTGGGAAAGGATGCACAAAGCTCCCACGTACTATTTCTTAAAAGAACTTGTCAATTCTTCAAAGTCCAAACCAGTTTAAGTTCACAACAGATTATTTGTTAGAATTCTTGAGAACACATTTAAGCCTCTGTAAGTCTGTGCCAGAAGGGTTTACATTTCCCAGAGCAGAGCCCTCCTGGGATGAGGTCCCCAGCTGGGCTGCTGCTCTCTCCAGAGAGAGTTGTTTGGGCAGTGACACCCAACACCCCCCAACCCCCAAGTGGCCACACTGAACCCCTGAGGCTTTTAGTGTCAAGAGTGCACTGGATGTCCAAAAAGTGAGCAAATAAATTTGTTTAGCCCAGCGTCTAAGTTGACTCAACAGTAGAATCAATCACAAAGCCTACAAACAAAAAGGCCCATGCTTTTATTTTCTTTGGGGCCAGATGTAATCAACCCCATCTTCTATTTTCTTTCTCCCAAGGGGCAGACTTGTCTATCATTTCCTGTCCTCATCCCCCTGCTTCCTCATTCCTCGCTCGCTGGCCAGCCCAGCTGCTACCAGTCATCCTAACTCCCCGCTCCCCTTCACGGCTGTCCATCCCCAGGCTCTAGCAGCCCCAGTAAGAGTCTCAGCTGGGATCATCAAAACTCCAGGACAACCCTACAGAGAAACAACGTATCTGACAAACTTCACCGTCCAGTGGTCTAAGAGAAACCCTCTCGACTTCCTGAAACTCTGCAAATATAGAAGCCATCTTCCACGTAGGCTGCCACCAAAATGATTGCCCCTTTGGCCCTACTTGACATGGAGATTTAGGAAAACAAAGTCCCTGTTGTGGGCTGGCAGAACAACACCCCCCACCCCCTGCAAAGATGCCCACATCCCAATCCCAAGCAAAAGGGAATGAAAGTTGCAGATGGAATTAAGGTTGCTCATCAGCTGGCCCTACAAAAGGAAGAGTCGCCTGGATTATCCAGATGGACCCAATGTACCCACAAGGGTTCTTAAAAGCAGAGCAGGGCACAGGAGAGAAGATCAAGTGACACAACCTGAAAAAGACCTGGGTCACTGTTGGTGACTTTGAAGATGGAGGAAGGGGCCATGAGTCAAGGAATACGGGCTGCCTCTAGAAGATGGGAAATGGAAGGGAATGGGATTTTCCTTAGAGTTTCCAAAAAGGAATGCAGCCCAGTCGGCACTTTGATTTTAGCCCAGGGAGACCCACATCAAACTTCTGACCTACAGAACTGTAAGACAGTAAAATCTGTGTTGTTTTAAGCCACTCATTTTATGGTAATTTGTTAGGGCAACAATAGGAAACGAATATACCCGGTTACCAGTACCACCGTTGTGTCTTCTGGACCTGACGGATAAGCGACTGTTAATGAAGTAAAACTCTCTATGCGGAGCCCACAGCACTTTCAAGTCACTTCCCCCGGAAGGCCAGCGCCATGCCCCTAGCACTTACGTCCAAAGAAACCAGTGCCCAAGGACAGAAAACACACTGTGGTTTTGTGTCACAGGGCAACTTCTAAATAGAACACTTTGCCTGTGCCATTTTTGTGAGGTATCTGCTTGACACAGATCTTTAAAAAGCAAACCCACTCAGAGTTATTTCTGTAACTGAAGGTGGGCAAGAATGGGGATAGTAAAATGAGACTATTACTTATGAAATGAGCAATGGAAGTTAGGCCTATTCTTATTTATCATTTAATGCATTAATCTGCATCTAAGTATGGTGATGACAATTTCCATTTCAGACCACCCAAAATCCACAGTGCGTGGGTCTCGGCCTTGGTGGTGTTCTTTAATGGCCTCAAAGCTGTTTTATGCCAATCTGTTCTGGTTGTTTGGCTGGTGCCATAAACTCACAGCCAGAATTCATTCTTTGCAACGTATTTTTCTTGTGGTAAGTACCCTAAACCCACAGTGAAACAGAATCCTGCTTAATAGAGGGTGGAGGTGGAGGAGGGGAGCCATGTGGAGGTCAGCACTCCCTATTTCAATAGATTTGGATTCTCCTTCCAACTAGCTGGGAGTGGAGGTTCAAACCTTAACAGTGTTCAACTGACAAAGGTCTTGCTCAGTGATTCTTATTGCTCAGGCTTGAAAGTAGTTACGGATCACACAAGCTGGCCTAAAAATAAAAAGCAACGATTTCCAATGCCAGAACAGTGGGGCCATTTAAGCTCTATTTTTAGCAAGTCTCGGTTACCTGGGAAGCGGCATATGGCTCCTATAATTCTTCAAAGCGTGAGCGCATTAAAAGATTGAAGTGCCTGCGATAAATGGGCTGGTCCCCAAATGACTGTACACACACTGACCAAAGGAGACAGCCAACACCCCAGTTGACCCAACAGGCTTCCAAAGGGACCCACCATCATGCTGCAGTCTCTTAGCCATTAGCAATGGTTCAAATATTAAGCCAGATGATGGAGGAGTTTCCACTACCAATTTACGATATTGAAGACTTTATGGTTTTGACAGGAGGGCATTTTCTAAGCAATTACTCCCTAGGGAGGAAGAAAAGCATCCTGAAGCAAAACACCAGGGACTGGTTCAAGCTAACATAAAGCAAGAGGAAAAAAGAAGAAAAACATCTTGCACTGCAGGGGGCCAGAGACACTTCCCTAAAATGCAGGATGAGAGCCCTGCTGCAGAAATGAGCACTCTGGCTCCCTTATCTCAAATCTACTGCGCCCAACCCAGGGCGCCCAGATGTGCCTCTTTACTCACCCAGGAGGAAGTGTGGCAAGCCTGAAAGCTGACCACAACTAAGGAAGATAAAGAAGATTTCTTCTATGGTAGAACCATGGCAGGGAAACTTTGGAAGGGACAGTATAACAAGCTAGCCCCTCAGCTACCCTGAAGACAGGGCACGCGCTTTACAAGGGGCTGATCATAAATGGGTCTTTTCTTGGCAAGTTCAATGCAAAAGAAACTTCTGAGGGCTGGGTGTGGTGGCTCATTCCTGTAATTGCAGCACTTTGGGAGGTCAAGATGCCGGGAGTTAGAGACCAGCCTGGGCAACATAACGAGACCTCCATCCCTACAAAAAACATAAAAATATTAGGCAGGTATGGTGGTGCGCACCTGTGGTCCCAGCTACTTGGGAGGCTGAGGCAGGAAGATCACTTGAGCCCAGGAGTTTGAGGGTACAATGAGCCATGATGGTACCACTGCACTCTAGCCTGGGCAACAGAGTGAGATCCCGTTGAAAGAAAGAAAAGAAAGGAAAGAAAGGAAAGAAAGAAAGGAAGAAAGGAAGAAAGAAACAAACAAACAAACAAAAAGAAATTTCTGTTAATGGCTAATCAAAGGCCACAGAAAGATTCTCATACATACAGCAGAAGTGGTCTAGGCACAAATGCTGTTGTGTTGCCAAAATTCTCCCATGGATGGCGTCACTGATGATTTTATCTATTTTTTAGGCCTCTTGAGAGAAATGCTATCTAAACGTAAACAAACCTTACAACACGATAAGGCCAAGAGTAGGGAAGACTGAGTAGTGCTGGCTTTCTCGGTCGCCCCAACCATAGGCAACATGCATTTGAGCAGAAATCAATATGCAAAATTAAATATCAATTTTTGAACTGGTTGGGGAAAATGAGGCTGGCATTACAGTCATATGTTGTTTTCACTCTTCCAACAAATATTTTTCTTTTGCTGCCTGTTGGTGAGACACTGTGCCAGGCATAGTGATACCAGCATAGACAAGAAGACCTGAGAAGGCTGTGGTCTTGGCCTGGGCACCGGGGAAACTAGTGCTCACAGAGCATAATTTCTGGAGTCCTTGCAGTCCCTGCTGGGGCTTCCTGAACCAGCATGCGCCTTCTCCTCAAGTGGTGACCCTTCTCCTGTGCTTCAGGAAGCAGCCAAGTTACGGGTGGGGAGGGAGGAAAGGGAAGAGGGAATTATGTCTGGCTACAACAAATCGGATTTCCTTGCATTTTCCAGCAGACCAAGTAAAACAAAGATAAATAAGATGTCTCACGATCCCCCCTCAAAAATAAATAACTCATCCCCAATTGGTGGCGTCTTCCTGTTTATAAACCCCAGGAAAGTGAAATTGCAACTGCAGTGTGTATGAATTATTTTAGTCAGACATGCGATTCTCTTCCACCTCCTAAGCAAGAATTTGTCAGCTCCAGGCTGAGAGCCAAGATTTCTCAAGACAGGGCCTAGGACAACATGGAGGGAAGGAAGGGTCCAAGCACAGTCTTAGCGAAGCCCAGGGAGGCAATGAAAAGGGGCCGAGGATGGTGCTGCTGGATCCAGCAAAGGACAAATGAGTCTTGCTGGCCCCTGCAGACTCCTAAGTTATCACCACAGAAAGTTTGTCCTATCTTATATACAAAAATGAGTGCACATAAATTTGACAAATTAGTGACTTACCCTCCCCCATTATCAGAGGAAAGCAATTGATGAAAGAAAAAAGAATAAAGACTTCTAAATCGAGCTGCCTAAAGGAATAGGGACCTGTAATGACTTCCCAAAGACCTCATCTCCAAATAACACAACATGAGGGATTAGGGCTGCAACACAGGAATGAATAAGAGGGGGATACGAACATCCAGTCCACAGCAAGCTGGAGGGCCAGAGGGTATTAGGAAAGGAGGGTTTGATTTGTCTACCTACTATGTGCATGTAATGTATGATGAGGTGATTATCACACACAAGAGGACTCCGGGCACGATGTGCTAGTGTGGGCTTTTGTTATTGTTTATTTGTAACACATCTGGGCCCCTACTGTGCACCGGGATCTTTGTCATTTAATTCTAGGGATGCTAGCTGCTCTGTCAGCTTCGCTGAGGAAGCTACAAGTACAACAGTGGATGGGAATGCCCTCTGCAAAAGGACTGTGGCAAACAGAAGACTGATGGATGAAATTGTCACTCATGAGAAAGACCCCAAAAATATGCTTTGTTTTTTAGGATTACTTCAACATTTGAATCCTGACAATCACAAAGTATCAGAAAACAAAGTCCTCCCTTCAGCAAATTCACCAGTTCTGACAACTTAACACTTAAAATATATCCACAGCCATGTGATTGGCAAAAATGTGATGGTATGATATGGCAGAAACTGATCATTCTCTCTAGTACCCATTATCCCCTTCCTCTTTTAAAAAATACAGATGCTTCTCAACTAACCACGGGGCTACACCTGCATAAACCCATCGTGAGTTGAAAATATCCTAAGTTGTAAATGCACTTTCGACTTAGGATATTTTCAACTCACAATGGGTTTATGAGGACATGATCAGGAATGTGCTGGATGCATGTCATTTTTCCACCATTGTAAAATCAGAAAACCATTTAATCAACCCACTATAAGTCAGGGACTGTCTGTAGAACCCATCCCTCCCCCCATGGTAAACAGAATAATGCTCCCCAATGCCTGCAAAGTATGTCCATGTCCTAATTCCCCAAACCTGTGAATATGTTACATAACGTGGCTAAAGGGACTTCACAGATTTGATTAAGGATCTTGAGATGAGGACAGTATCCTGAATTAACTGGCAGATCCCAGTGTAATCACACGGATCTTTAAAAGATGGAAGAGCTGGAAAAGGAAATGAGATGAAGGGAGGAGGGGTCAGGGTGATGTGAGGAAGAGGCCAGAAGCCAAGTCATGCAGATGACCTCTAGAAGCTGCAAAAGGTAAGGAAAGGGATCCTCCCCTCCAGAAGGCACTCAGCCCTGCCCACCCATTCTGGACTTCTGATTTCACAAACTAGAATATAACAAATGTATGTTGTTTGCAGCCATTACATTTGTGGTAATTTATTACAGCAGAAATAGGAAACTAATACTCCTCTGCCTTCAGCTTTTGCTGGGCACATGGTTACACAGCTGGAGCCTGTTTCCTCAGACTCACCTGCAGCTGGGTGTGAGTCTGTAGCTAAGTTCTTTGCAATGGGGTGTGGGTGGAAGTGATGTGAGCAGTTTCCAGGTCATGTCCTTAACAAAGAGAAGCTACTCCCCGTCTACTTCCCTCTGCCATGGGCTGGAAGGTGGACACAGTGCTGGTGAGCCAGCTCCAACCATGTCCACAAGAGAGAAGGAACCTGAGCAAAGCAATTCACTCACTCTGACCAGTCCAATGGTCATAGCCTGAGAGGGAAACAGCTATGCTGTTTTGGGGTCTCTGTGATGGCAGTTTAGTCTATGTCCCAGTATATCTGTGATACCAAATATTGGTGAGAATAGGGAGCAGCAGAGATGTTTACACTCTGGGAACACATATTTTGAAAATCAATTAGGCATTCTCGTCTAAAGCTGAATATTCATATACTCTCTCCTTCCATGAATATGTTATCTTCTTCATTCATTAGTTTGTTCATTCACTCAATTCTTGAGAACATATACTGGCACAACACTTTGGAAATCCAGCAACTTAAAATCCAGCAAAACCACTCCTTGTTATGAACCTTTAAAAAAATACACCTCACACATACACCAGAGACATTTATTCAAATGGTGATGGGAAGTCTGTACATAGCAGCAAAAAACTGGAAGCAAAGCAAAAGTCCATCAGGGGAGAAAGGGTAAGTACACAGTGGCATGTTCAAACAATGGAATACCAGACAGGAAAAACACATGAACTGCAAAATCAGAGACAACAAGCAAGTCACAAGTCTCTGCAGTTTCGGTCCCAGTTTTATAAAACCAAAAACAAGCAAAACCAGACAGTATGTTTGTTTTTAAGAGATACATATGGAAACGATAAAATTATTTCTTAAAAAAGAAGAAAGATGATTCTAAAAAGACTTAGGGTGGTTGCTTCCACTAGGGAAAGGGGAGGGAGGGGACAGAGCTGGAGCACAGTGTTTTATTTCTTACATCAAAAGATGAGTCCACAACTACACATTTCTTTCTTTCTTTCTTTCTTTTTTTTTTTTTTTCTGAGCTGGGGGTCTCACTCTGTCGCCCAGGCTGGAGTGCAGCGGCACGATCATGGCTCACTGCAGCCTCGACCTGTCGGGCTCAGGTGATCCTCCCACCTCAGTCTCCTGGGTGGCTAGGACTACAGGCACGTGCCACCATGCCTGACTAATTTTCTGTATTTTTAAAATAGAGACAGGGTATCGCCATGTTGCCCAGGCTGGTCTCGAACTCCTGGGCTCAAATGATCCTCTGGCCTTGTCCTCCCAAAGTGCTGGGATTAGAAGCATGAGCCACCATGCCCAGCCCACTACTATACATTTTATAATGATGTTTGATGGCATAGACAGACATGACATCAACTATCATATCAGCTTCCAGAACTGATTTTAACTTGTAGCACCACATGAGAAGGCCTCAGAAAGAACTGTATGAAGGGATTCTCACAGTGGTTTGAAGAGAGAAAAGAGACGGGAGAACCAAGTGAACACAAAAGACTGCACCAGAGCAAGCAGTATGTGCCTGTCACATCACCAAGCAACAACCTCATGGCCGAAGCACACCACCGTGTCTCCTGTTAGTGCTGATCTTTGTGATAGTGGGTTTAAGGCAAAGCAGGAATTCTTGGGAAATGTTTTCCTTGTAAGGGGAACTTCAGCACTCATTTGAGAAACCCCATTCTGTTTTGTTCCTCTCTAAACTACCAGTGAGGAGGGAGTTTCAGAGACTGACTAGACATTTTTCTATCTCGGAAAGCTGTCTTCTAATTTGATGTGTGTTGCTAAAATTTATATCTTTCCTTCTTTCTGGATAAACAGAACTTTCTCAAACACCCTTTGGTTTAACTGCTTATTCCGTTGGGCGGTTCATAAAATGACCACATCACAATCTTCTCCCAATTAGGGAAATGAAAGTTAAGAAAAATGAATAATTGAGTGAAACTCGAGATGTCTTTAAGGAGTTCCCCTGGTTATCAGATCTTATACTTAACAGGCACTCAATAAACACTCAGAGAATTTAATTGAATTCCAACATACAGCAGTATTGAGTCAACTGTTTTGTTTGTCCTACAAATTCAAGTCAGGTTATATTCACAATTTGAAAAGATACCAAAGGGAGAAAGTATATGGTACATATTAGCTACCAATGCTTTCTAACATTTATTATCATGAACTTTAGAACTTTCACCGAAACTTGCCCCGAGACGGCATCATAAATATTCAACTAATTTTTTTCCCAGGTACATGAGCTGACATTTGATGTACACTTGGTGGCTGAAGAATGAATACTTTCCACAATCCTGTCCATTACTGAAAGTGATGAATTAAAAAGGCCAAGGCGTTGAGATGGTTCATCCAGCCTGGCTCCTGGGGGTTCTAGCCACCCTTACTTGGTGCCCTTAAAAGCTAAAAACACAATTTTTTCAGAGGAGTGCATGATGACACAAAGCTAAGCTAGAAACCACAAGGGGATTATTATAGTCATGACCTTTCCCTTGCCAGCAAGGGAGTTGGACCCTATCTCAGCCAAACATGAAGTCACATGGATGGCTCACGGCCTTCAGGACACAGTTTTCCCTACAGTTCTGGGAAATAAAATTCCTTTAAATGCCAGTCAGGTAAAAGAATGGTGACCGGGCACGGTGGCTCACACCTGTAATCCCAGCACTTTGGGAGGCAGGGGCGGGCAGATCACGAGGTGAGGAGATCGAGACCATCCTGGCTAACATAGTGAAATCTCATCTCTACTTAAAAAAATACAAAAAATTAGCTGGGCGTGTGGCAGGCGCCTGTAGTCCCAGCTACTTGGGAGACTGAGGTAGTAGAATGGCGTGAACCTGGGAGACAGAGCTTGCAGTGAGCCGAGATCGCTCCACTGCACTCCAGCCTGGGCGACAGAGTGAGACTCTGTCTCAAAAAAAAAAAAAAAAGAAGTATCAGTTGATCTGTCTCCATTTCTCCTCTCTCTCTCTCTCTCTCTCTCTCTCTCACACACATACACACACACACACACACACATCCTCTCTCACACACACACACACCTCTCTCTCTCTCTCTCTCACACACACACACACACACAGCGCACATATAAAAGGGATGATAAGCCATATAAGCAGAGTTTCTAGAACTAAAACTAAAAGCAAACACATGGAGGACAAGTACCCTGCCAATTCCCATGTGCCAATCCCCCTGGACTGAACTCCTCTTGCTTCTCATCATCAGGGGCCAGTCCAGTCATATGGGAATCTATGGAGATAAAGAATGGATATAAAATGCCACCCTGTCTACAACGTGATTTCCTTACAGGATAGAAAGGGGACATATGTCCATCACATCCTCATCTATATAATATCAAGATCATAGAAACTACCTAAATGCTCAAATGACAGGGAAATAGTTACATACATTAAGATGTATGAACTCAAATACTCAGCAACTAAAAACACTGGCTTCAAAGATGACTATGAAGTGAGAAAAAAACAAAGACATATATATACACATAAATATGCATATGTATATATAAAATACATGTACATATAGCAACAAGTATATATTAATAGTAAAAACCCTGGCTGGGCATGGTGGCTCACACCTGTAATCCCAGCACTTTGGGAGGCCGAGGCAGATGGATCACCTGAGGTCAGGAGTTCGAGACCAGGCTGGCCAACATGGTGAGCCCCTGTCTCTACTAAAAATACAAAAAATTAGCCGGATGTGATGGTGGGCACCTGTAATCCCAACTACTCGAGAGGTTAAGGCAGGAGAATTGTTTGAACCCAGGAGGCGGAGGTTGCAGTGAGCCGAGATCATGCTACTGCACTCCAGCCTAGGGGATAGAGCAAGACTCTATCAAAAAAAAAAAAAAAAAAAAAACCTAAAAAGAAATACACCAAAATATTTCGGAATGGTAGTAAGATGATAATAAGAGGAGTTCATAAGAAAAAAGAAATAGTGCCAGGCACAGTGGCTCACACCTGTAATCCCAGCACTTTGGGAGGCTAAGGTGGGTGGATCACTTGAGGCCAGGAGTTCGAGACCAGCCTGGACAACACAATGAAACCCTGTCCCTGCTAAAAATACAAAAATTATCCAGGTATAGTGGTGCGTGCCTATAATTCCGCTTCTTGGGAGGCTGAGGTGGGAAAATCTATTGAGCTGGGGAGGTGGAGGTTGCAGTGAGCCAAAGTCATGCCATTGCACTTCAGCCTGGGCAACATAGTGAGATTCCATCTCAAAAAGATATATATATAAAATATATATACACAACTCTAAAAGAAGTACATTAAAATAAAAATCGTGGTTGTTCTAGAGTAGGGACCCATGGCTGGCTATGGGCTGGAGAAGGCCAATAACCCTGTCCCTGGCTCTTCCTGCCCTCTGGGATTGAAAATCTGAGGCACGCAGCAATACTGGGTTTGAAGGAAGAAATGGGAGAATGTGGGAAGGAGGAGGAAGTGCAAGAGAGAAGAGGAGTTGAAGGACAGTGGGCGCTGGGGCCAGAGTGAGGTTCCAGGGAGAGAGCTGGGGTTGGGGGAGAAAGAAGTGGGCAGAGAGACAGAAAAGGGGGGTTGGGGACAGATGAGAGGATGGGAGAGAGGGGAGGAAGAGTTAGAGGGAGAGAGAGTGGGGTGAAGTGGGGGGCTGGGGGTGTTGAGGGGTAAGAAAAGAGAGGGAGGAGGGGTAGGAAGAAAGGAAGAAGGGCTTACTAAGAACAGGAGAGGAAGTGTGGAGAAGGGGGCAGTGGAGAAGGGATGTGGGCAATGAGAAGCGTAAGACACAGGGGCCAGGAGAGGAGGGGTGAGGAGGAGAGAAAATAAGAGAAACGGGCTGGGAGGAATGGGGCCAAACACAGAGGGGCTGAGAGGAAGGCAGAGCAGGAGTGGGGAGGGTCAGGAGGCTGGGGGTGGACAGTGAGGGTGAGGAGAGAGAGACTGGGAGGGAAAGAGAAGGTGTGGGGAGAAGGGGTGGGGAAAAGAGGGTGGAAGGGGAGAGGGGGTGCAGGGGAATGGGAGAGAGATGAGGGGACAAAGAGAGGGTAGGGGAGATAGATCTGGATGAGAGAAAGTGAGGGAGAGAGGGTGAAGGGGAGTGAGGGATGGGAGAAAGGGTGAGGGGACGAAGAGAGAGCAGAGAGAGAAAAGGTAGGGGGAGAGAGAGGAGAAAAAGAGAGGGAGAAGGCAGAAGGGAGGAGATAGGCATTAGCATAAGAGCCCCCCGGCCACTTTCTGGAGCGCATCTCTACCTCAGGAGTTAACTCGTCAGGCGGTGGTTGTTTTTTACAATGTCTACATCTCTTCCTCCATTTAAAAACCCACAGGTTCCCTAAAAGAGCCAGACGATGTCACAACTGTACCCTTCCCCCACGGCATGCTATCACCAACCTATCCAAGGGCCCCCGAGGCACAGACACACTTTTTAAGGGCCGCCAACTCAATAGGTGACACGGAGCTTAGTCACACAGTTCAGCAGCTTAAAGGATGAAAATAGCCCCATTACTCTGAAGCACAACTGTTCTCAGCTCCGACAAGGGCCCTTCCTCAGGGAGCCTCATGGAAGGGACTCTGTGAGGATGGAATGAACATCCTGGATGGCTAGAGCACAGGAGAGGCCACGCGGCCTCACATCAGTCACCCCTTTGTCAAGAGGAAGACAGGGAAAATGAGCACCGACACTGGCAGGCGGTCTAGCATCCTCACTGAGAGTGCCTGGCCCGAGGCCGGCCCGTAGCACCCCCTCCTCCATGGGGCAGGGCTTCATTTGGGTCCTCCATGCGCCTTCCTTCAACATTTACGCCAAGACTGGAACTGAGCACCTCCCACCCACCATTGATGTGGGCACGGAGCAGCCACCTGTGTATATGGAGGGTGGGCTGGGGGGAGACATTGGCTCCAGTGGGCTCAGTCTCACAAGCAAAAATGTGGAACTGGGACCAAATCAAGTGACACTTAACAGGCATTTGGAACTGTGGCATGTGCCCCATGAACAAGTCACACAGAAGAAAGGGGACAGGGAGGAAGCATGGCCAGAGGGCACGCTGGGCAGCCAGCCCACACCTAGCTCCAGCTGCTGTTTCTTGGGGTTCGGCTCCTCCAGCAGGCACCCTTGGGTTGCACAAGAGGCCCCTGCAGCCCCAGAATAAGCATCCTTTTTGCTCAGGTTAGTGGGCCCTGCTTGGCTTCTATCATTTGAAGAAAGTCCTTACTATACACACGACATGAGAGTGGGAAGACTGTTCCTGAGTTCAAAACCCAGCTGGGTTAAGGCCAGGTGTGGTAGCTCACGCCTGTAACCCTAGCATTTTGGGGGGCTGAGGCAGGTGGATCACCTGAGGCAGGAGTTCCAGACCAGTCTGGCCAACATGGTGAAACCCCATCTCTACTAAAAATACAAAAAAATCAGCTGGCCATGGTGGCGGGTGCCTATAATCCCAGCTACTCGGAAGGCCAAGGCAGGAGAATCACTTGAACCTGGGAGACACAGGTTGCAGTGAGCAGAGATCACACCACTGCACTCCAGCCTGGGCAACAGAGTGAGACTCTGTCAAAAAACAAAACAAAACAAAACACCTAGATGGGTTAAGATCCAGGACAAAGTTTCTGTCAATTAATAACCCAGATCAGCTGAGCCTCAGGACAATAGAGCGGTCTCCTGGAGAACTTTTCCGAAGTCCACCCATCCCTCCATCAAAACCAGATGGAAGGACTAGGCATAGCGCTCCAATGCACATCTCCGGGGGGGAAACTCCCCAGCTAGATAGAAGTTCGCCCATCATCAATTAATCAGGACATTAAAGGAGGGGAAAATTACAGAAATGCCTGTGTGTTGGTATATGTATGAAAGTTCCCTGGAAGAAAACTTGAGAAACAAAATAGCAGCAGCCTATGGGGAGGGTCACTGCACAGCTGAAGGACAGAGTTGGGAGGGAGACTTTTTCCTGTAAACTCTTTTTCACCTGTTGAATTTCGAATCCTGAGGATATATAACCTATTCCAAACACTAACTTTAAAAATGTCTCAAGCAAGCAGCTGTAGTCATTATGCCCTCAAAAAAACAGATGAACACAGTGTGAACTGCTTCCCCCTTTCCAATTTTTTCTTCACTTGGTGAAATCTTCCACCTCACTTTTCCCCCCACAATCCACCCTCCGCAAGCCAATTACTTTCATTTGTTTTCTGACAGTCAAAAGCAGCAATTAAGCTTTAAAAAAAATCAGCATCAATTAACAAACGCTTGCTCTGCCCATCCTGCTTCATGGATCACAGATGAGCTCATTGACCTACTGTATTTGAGTTGACACCTCTCTTTGCCATCTAATAGTTTGTTGAGAACAAAGGGGCAATTAGAAATCACTGGCTAAGTGGTTTAAAACTGTCCCATTTCGGTCAAGTTGTGAAGAGATGTTTTTGCCTGTTTTGTTGTGATGATCAAAACAGGAGAAAGGCAAAGCTCATTTATGAAGTCATTCGTGTCAAATGAATTTCTTTGAGAAGCTAGCATGTAAAATGCTCATCAGAAGACAGCACCCAGAACACCCTGGTGAAGAAAATTGAGGTCCATGATGATGCTAGCTAAGAGGAGGGGGGAGCAGAGCAAGAATGGTCTTTCCCAGTCTTCATCCAAAATGAGGGCCAAGCATCTCCAATGAGGGCCAAGCGTCTCCGTCTAGCTCCAGGCACAAACCTAAGAACTAGCTGGAATAATTAGACAGGACACTAAGCTAATTAAAGACTTTTCACACGGGGAGGTGGCATGTGATGGATAAAACTGGTGCAGCCCCAGAGGACCAGACCTAGAACATGGCCCCAAGTCTTCCAAGTCTAGAACAGTCCAGAAAAATCTGGCAAAAACACAAGGGCTGGTGTTTGCATACTGGCTGGTAAGAAGCTCAAGTGTAAGGAGCTGGTTGTTTAAACTGTCTATACATGCTGTACTTGGGTGCTCAAGGACTTAAATTTGTTATGCCAAATGAGTCATTAATAAGCATTGAAATGTTTATAGTATTTAATCCAAGACAGAAATAACAGTATGAACTGAACTGCACTTCATCTTGCCACTCTGTCACCCACACCTAGAGACAGACCAGCCTCCAGCAGTGCCCCCACCACTTCCGTGGCCAAAGAAAGGAAATAAGCAAAGGCCTTTTCTGGTCTTTTCTTGCCAACTGGATAGTGCTCCATTAGGACAAATATCACAGGATTTTTGTTATTAGTATTTTTTCTTTGTATGGCTAAATATAAGGACAGTTGATCACAGAGTTCAGACCCATGAGCCAACTTTTGCCTTAAGTGTCCCCTAATGAAAACTATAGAACTGCCTGCAAGATATTTATCCATAAGATAATGATCAAGTTGAAAACCAAGTGCTCATGATTAACCAGGTTGCTGGTGGACCTTTGCCAGCTGAAGGAATTTAAGTGAAGAAACGTGGAATGATATCAACCGTGTCTGTGAATTCAAAGGATCTGTTTGGCACTGCAGTGTTTTCTCCCATGATGTAGACTTTTTTTTTCTTCTTGAGACAGGGTCTCACTCTGTTGCCCAGGCTGGAGTGCAGTGGTACAATGTCGGCTCACTGTAGCCTCCTGCTCCCAGGTTCAAGTGATTCTCCTGCCCCAGCCTCCTGAGTAGCTGGGACTACAGGTATGTGCCACCATGCCTGGCTAATTTGTGTGTGTGTGTGTGTGTGTGTGTGTGTGTGTGTGTGTGTGTGCGCGCGCGAGAGAGAGAGAGAGAAAATAAAGGGCCTCCCAAAGGAAATATCAACCAAAAACATTTAAAAAAAAAAAAAAAGCCACGCTTTCCCTTTTCCTATCTTCCTTTGGAATTTCAACTGGGATCCTTGGGCTTCCAAGTGTTCTCCAAATTGGCTGGCTGGTCCAGGAACCCCTAGGGGACATGGATTCTGACCTTCAAGTTAGAAACTTACTAGGGAGGGGTGATTTTAAAAAAAAGTTTTGGAACTAGATAGTGGTGATGGTTGCAAAGCATTGTGAATATACCCAGTATAACTGAACTGTACACTTAAAAGTGCTGAAAATTGCAAATCGTTACATGTTTTAGCATAAAATTAATAATGTACCAAAACCCATTGAATTGCACACCTTAAATGGATAAATTGTATAGTATGTAAATTATATATCAATAAATCTGTTTAAAAAAACCTTACACCCTGGTGTGATGGCTCACGCCTAATCCCAATGCTTTGAGAGGCCAAGGCAGGTGGATCACTTGAGCCCAGGAGTTCGAGACCAGCCTGGGCAACATGGCGAAGCCCCATCTCTACAAAAAATACAAAAATTAGCGGGGCGTAGTGGCACGCACATGTAGTCCCAGCTACTTGGGTGGCTGAGGTGGGAGGATTGCTTGAGCCTAGGAGGTCGAGGCTGCAGTGAGCCTTGATTGCACCACTGCACTCCAGCCTGAGCGACAGAGTGAGACCCTGTCTCAAAAAATAAAAAAACAAAAACCTTACAAGGGAAAGAGACTGTAGCAAGAGCCTCATGAGGGGAAGCAAGAGCCTGACATTTTCTGAGCCCCTACAGAAATTGGGCGGGGCTGGTTCTTCCATATTGGAAGGCAGCTGGGTTCTGCCACTAGGGGACCATTGTCACTCTGCCTCTCTGAGGCTCAGTCTCATCATCTGATGTCATGGGCCATGACTGCCAAGGCTCCTTCCAGCACTTCAATGCCAGGAACCAATATGTGAGCAGCAGAGGACCCATCGCCTGTCCCCCCACATAAAAGCACATCCCAATACAAAGATAAAACATTACAGAGCCCAAACACTATCAGAAGCAAGTTTAACAACTTTGTGCCCCAAAGCCCTTGCCTCTCCCCAGCTTAACGACCCAGGTATCAACAGAAGAGAGGCAACAGTTGTGTTAAGACACTCTCCATTCAAAGAACAAAATGGTGAAAGTCCCAAAGAGTCCTGTTCTCTAGTGACTTGTAAGTTCGTGCATAAAACGAAGACTGTGGTTACATACAAAACCTTATGTTCCAGAAGGACTGATAATGAAGTAAGGAAATGGTACTCCAGCCATCTGTGTTAATAAGCCCCTGGGGTTCCCCCAGCGCAGGCTTCCTTAACCTCAGCATGACTGACATTTGGGGTCAGATAACTCTTTGTTGTGGTAGTGCGGGGTGCGGCTGGCCTGTGCATCGTAGGATGTTTAGCAGCACCCCTGACCTCCACCTAGTAGATGCCAGTAGAATGACTCTCCACTCCCCTGCCCCCCACCACCAGCTGTGACAACCAAAAGTGTCTCCAGATAGTGCTGTGTCCCCCTGGTGGGGAGAATTGCCCCAAGTTAAGAACCATTGCCAGAGAGAATTTTCTGTCTTAAAATGTGCAGTTCTTTGTTGAAGCCATGTAATACATGCAGCATCACCCTTCTCACCCATTACAGTGTGGGCCACCAGGAACTGTCAGCAAACAGACCTTGTCAACATGCTCTGCCCAGGGGACTTAAGAATTGCACACGCACTCCTGGTGGTCCATAGTTGTGGAGAATTGCAAGTTGTAACCGTACTTGGGTGAAAGGGTTATATATTCATTCATTAACATATGGCACTTACTGTATGCCAGGCAACGTGCCAGGGCAATGGAGTTGAGCAGATCCAGTTGGAGATGGAGACTTAATACAAGAAGAAATGTTGTATCACTTTGCATTGCATGCCTGTATCAAAACATCTCATGTACCCCACAAATATATACACCTGCTATGGACCCACAAAAATTAAAAATAAAAAAATTTTTAAACAAAGTATGGTACAGCACACCTTTGCAGCAGGCTCCCACAGATGCACAAGGGGTGTGGGAGACTGAACAATGACTTCCCAAAGATGGCCACATCCTAATCCCCAGAACCTGTGACTATGTCCCCTTCCATGGCAACAGGAACTTTGCAGGTGTGATTCACTAGGCATCTTGAGAAGGGGAGGGGAATCCTGGATTATCCAGGTGGGCCCAGTGTCAAACAATGGTCCTCATAAAAGGCAGGCAGGTGGCTCGGTGAAAGACAGGAGATGCGAGGACAGCAGCAGAGGTTGGAGGGCTGGGGTCACGAGTAAAGGAAGTACAGGCACTGCAGGCAGCCTCTAGAAGCCCGGCAAGGCAGGGAAATGAATTCCTCCAAAAAGAACACAACCCTGCTGACACCTTGATATCGACCCGGTAAAATCCATTTTGAACTTCCGACCTCCAGACCTATAAGATAACACATTTGTGCTGTTTCAAGCCACTAGGTTCACAGTGATTTGTTACTGCAGCAATAGGAAACTGATACAGGGAGTCTACAAGGCAGAGAAGAGAGTGATATCTGTTCCCCACGAAGGGAACTACGTGGGCAAAGTCTCAGAGATCTGAATGAGCTTAGAACAAGCGAAAGCATCGGGTGCCTGCCAAGCTTTACGAAGGCTTCACTAAGGCATTCAGGATCTAAAGCATTTGCAGAAGGGTAGACACATGGGGTCAATTCCAGAGTCATTTGGGGCTTGACTGTAGATCAGAAGGGGCAGGGAAAGGGGAAGGAACAACAGCAGCGTCCCTATGGAAGTGACAGGAAAAATGGTGATACCCTCAACGAAATGGGAAGTAAAAGAGGCAGGACAGGTATTAGTAAGGAGAAATGCTGAGCTTAGTTTGCAACATGCTCAGTCTGAGGCGTCTAAGACACACCTGGGTGAAGTTAGCTAGGAGAGGATACCAATGATAATCAGCTCAACCAATGTTAATCTTAGGCTTACCGTGTGCCATGCACAGGAACACGATGACCAAACTGACAAGGTTCCTGCCCTTGTGGTGCTTATAGTGGGTGGGTCCTGAGCTCAGAACAGAGACCAAGACTTGGGACAGATGTGGGCATCGTCAATAGGTGCCACCTGAATTGGCAAAGTGGCTGCAATCACTCAAGGACACACTAAACATAAGGGGACCAGGGATGACAGCATTCCACAGGTGGACAGGGGTGGAAGAAAAGGAGGGAAGAGTGTAGGAGAAATCAGGAAAAAACAGGGTGTTCTAGAAAACAAAGAGTTCCAGTCTTCAGTCTCAAGCTTCAGTGAAGTCAAACATGGTGAGGCCTGAGACCATGTACTTCGTGATTGGAGAAGGATCATTCAGGATAACCTCAGCATGATCAGTTTCTAGAACACAATCAAGGCAGTGCCAGAGTCCTGGTAGGTGTGGGGCAGGCTATGTGAGGAAAGGGGAAGAGCGGGACAAGCTATCTCAAAAAAACAGCAGTGAAGAGGAGAGAAAGGTGAATGCAAGATGTAACTTTAAGACGGCTTTATTAATAAACTGTAGAAATCTAAATAGAACCAAAGATGGAATCTTCTCAAGGAGGGACAGGGCAGTTGACTATGAACACACGGTTATCCAAGAGAAACCAGGAAAAGTCAGGTCCACCACAGGGCAGTGTAGTGGTCAGAATAACTTTCCCTCCCCGCCCCCAGATGCCCACATCCTAAAGCACAGGATGTGTGAATGTTGGGTTACAAGGCAAAGGTGAGTTAAATTTACTGATCAGCTGACCTGGAGATGAGGCGATGAGCCTGGAATATCCAGGTGGACCCAATGTCATCACAGGAGTCCATACACGTGGAAGAGAGGGGCAGAAGAGTCAGTAACAATGATGTGATGGGAGAGAGAGCTGCCCAGCCATTGCTGGCTTTGGAGACAGGAAGAGGCCACAAGCCAAGGAATGCCAATTCTGGAAGCTGGAAAAGGCGAGGAAAGGGATTCCCTCCTACAGCCTCCAGAAGGAATGCAGCTCTGCTGACTTCGTGATTGTCGCCCAGTGACGGATGATAAACTTGTGATGTCTCCAGGTAAGTTTGTGGTAGTTACAGCAGCAATCAGAAACGAATACAGGTACCAGTATCGAAAATCATGAACAAATATTACACACTGGAATAATGCAAACAGTGTATCTTAAAGTCCCCTTTAAAGAGAATGGAGGGTAAAGGATTCTGGAAAGTGCCTGTGTGATACTCTGGTAAAAGTCCCAGAGACTAACACTGAGATCAGCTGGCTAGTGTCACTAATGCCTAGGTGTTGGAGGTCTGGGTTGGACCGGATTCATGGAAGAATCCACACTGTACTGTCTTAACACAAGAAGTTTGTTTCGAAGTAGGAGTATGTCATTCTCCTTCTCTAAGGTAATGTGTCACTTATAACAGTACTTCATCTTATGATCAATGTGCCATGTGTACCCTAGTGAACCACAAGCTCCGGACGTCAGCTTTCTCAACTGTAAGGCAAGGAGGGGTTCTACACTGGACCATGATCAGAACCACCTGGAGGGCTCATGAAAATACAGATTGCTGGGCCATGCCCCCAGCATTCCTGATTCAGGAGGTCTGCTGGAATGAAGCCAGAGAATCTGTATCTCTATCGGGCTGCAGGGGAGGCTGTGCTACTGGCCTGGGGGCCACCCTCTGAGAAGCGCTGCATTAGAGGCTCTCCTTCTCTAACACTAAGGATTTGGGGTATTTTCCTGTTCTGCATCTTTCCCATTAGCACTGACTTCTTGGTTCTCAGCAGCTTACTCTTGCTGTCACTCTCCATTCCCTTAGTATAGCATTTCAGATGTCCATCGTGCTTAACATTGAACAACAGTCCAGGCTAGACCTGGTTGATATGAAGTAGCGACAGATATACCTAGAAAGCCATTTTCCTCCCCCACTGCCTCCTATTCCCTGCCCCTCCCCATCACATAGTTAACTCGGAGAAAGAGCAGTTCTTCTGGCTGGGAGCTGGCCGGGCACTCACAGCTGGGCCAGGGTGTCCTGTTGAACAGAAACAATTCCCTAGAAAACCAACATCAGACAAGGCCACTCTGTGAGCAGGATGGAATAAGATGAAAACAAGACCACACATTAATCATGTCTGAACACGGACAAAACATGCACCTTGTCCAAACCACAGATATGACCAAACATCCCCCAATCCTGGCTAATGCAAATGACTGCTGCTGCTTTACCAGCCATAGATGTGGCCTGCCTCCAATGTTCCCTGCTTCTAGAGAACATTTGTTAAAATACCCAATCACAAATTCCCCCGGTAGCGTCCAATCCAAAGTAATGCCCAGCTTCCTTAAACACTCCCACAAGCCACCTGACACAGGTGCAAGTCCTCTAAGTCATCCTTCCTTGTACCGTCTTACTGAGATGCCCCGCAGTTCCCACGGTGTTCGTTCTCAGTCTCTGCCACAACAACCAGGTGTGGCTGGAGGGCAGCGATGATTCATACTCAACCAGATTTCTGCTCAAACATGATCTCCTCTAAGACACTGTCCTTAGCATTCTCCAGGTTAAGTCAGATTGGCCTTCTTCACTCATCTTTCATGCGCTCTACTGTGGCTTTGGCTACATATTGCCATGAGAATTGCATTTAAGTCAGCCTCCATTAGACTGAGAAGCCCAAAGTGTCATGTCTGTGTTCTGCACCTGTTCTTAGCACAGTGCGTATGCAAAACAGATCAATAAACATTGGATGGATGAACAACTACTACTGTATGCAAAATACATTGAAAACAACTACAAACTCAAGAGTTGATGAGAGAATGTCAGTAACACCAAAAGAACTGAAGTAGTAAGAGAAGAAACCACCAAGGTCTGTGCAACCAGGGCCACAGCAAGCTTTTGCTCATGCCAAGATGGACAGAAGTAGGTAAAGGTTATGTACAATTAAGGTGGGAGCCTTTTCTTCCATTTCTAACTCAAGACATTTGTAGAGACCAACACATTATGTTCATTTTAGCTTTAGTTTAGCATACAACAGTCTACCACCAATGCAATAAATACATTGCCAAAGGCTATCCAAACTTTGTTGTTACTCTGGAATTAAACAGAAATTTGCTGGGCTTGCAAACCCTTCACTACTCACAGATTTGGTTCACCATAATATTTGTGTAATTGTAATTATAAGAGGCTTTCTCTGTGTCTGGCACTGTAGGCATGCATCTCCTAGCAAGTTCAGAGGGCACATTCTCGTGGGCTTTTATAAGAGGCCATGTTGCAACTAACCTGCTTCACTTCGGGGTTAGGAATTTGGTTCTTTTCTGTTATTTTTCAGAAAACAAACTATAAGATACAGTTTTACTATGTTATCCATTAACAGAAAACTCATTATCAGGCCAGGTAAGAATATAAGTATATCAGAATCAGGCACAGTGATGTGAGTCTCAGCTACTTGGGAAGATCTTGAGTCCAGGAGTTCGAATCCACCCTGGGCAACACAGCGAGACCCTCCCTCTTAAAAAAGAACAAAATTGCATCAAATTGATAAACTGAATAAATCTGAAAACCAGAGACTTGGGGGGAAGAGATGTGCCTCTGTGTGCACACACACAACCTCAGCCCATTAGATCACTCCATTGGAAGACATACAGAATGAACGGTTAAATAACTGCACTTCATTACAAATATACTGCTGGAGATGCTTTCAAAAGAGCAGGTGATCTTTAGCCACAAACTACTACAAGCACCTTAAATCCCATTATAAATATGAATTAAATTACATTTGTTTTGATATTATCACCTCTAAGTATTAACTTCTGAAATAAATGAAAATCGGTGCCCCCTCCCCCTGCAATAATGGTTACAGCAAAGATTAAAAGGACTAAAAGCTACAGGAGCACTCTATTTTTTGTAGGAAGTTCTGAAGAACGAAAACAGTTCAAATCTGAAAAATAGGTCTGATTCTTCTTAAATGAGACTCAGTCCCCTTCTCATTGAGATACAGAAAGTACAGTCTGGCCATGGCAGAAGACATTTGGATCTAACTTCTTTTTGTGCATAACCCTGTCGGTGACCCACCCAAAATGAAAGGTGATCAAAACAGAATTGTTGGTTACCTCGGAAGAAATTAATCCATTACTAAAGTGGCCTGTAAGGTTTAAAGTATATACTTCTGCCAATGAACTAAATCATCTTATGGGCCAGAGCAAAACAAGAGTGAGTTAAGTGTTCTGTCCCCAGCAGAGTAGGAGGATTTCATGCCCCTCATTCATTCATTCAACAAATATTCAGGTCTGGCTCTGTGCCAGACACCAAAAGTGCTGAGCAAACTATGCAACATTGTGCTGTCCCTGTGGTCACAGAGCTTACAGTAGAGGAGATGGCTGTTACGCACAAATATGGAATATTGCTACGAAAAAAAGGTGCTGTATGAGAAAATGGAACAGGAACCAATTTAGACTGGAGGTGGGAGAGAAGGGCACTGTGAAAAAAGTGACATTTAAGCCAAGAGGACAATAGATCACCACTACTTTAGAAAAGGAAAACCTTTTTTGGCAAATGACCACAAATGGGATTTTAACTTTGCCTGTCACCAACGGACTGGTTTAAACCTTCTCTTTTCCAATCCTTCAGGCTTTCTGAACATCCTGACTAGTGTACTGGAATCCTATTACCTGAACACAGAAAGGTCTCACTTTATTATGATTTATTATTATCTGCAGCCTTCCTATGCCTGGCCTAGGAACATCCAAAAATAATCTGCCAGAGGCTGAAAAACAGAGGGTGGCTGTCAGCAAGAACATTACCTGGGTAGACCAAACATTTAATAGCCCAAGTAATCATAAGTCCCTTGCCAATAAAGTGGCAGCTTCTCTGGGCAGCAAGGTGGTTCCAGTGCCCCGGGGTCTATATCAAATGGGACCCAGGGGGTCAAGAGGTTAGTTGGCTACTTCGAACTGATGTTTACTCAGTAAATCAAAGACCAGATCACCATTTCCAGGTCCCAGACCCTGAAGACTTAAAGGATGGTATGGGAAGTGGCCTTTTAGCATCACGGAGCAGACAGCTCGCCAGGCTGGAGGAAGGCAGCAGCGAAAGGGTCGGGGCCCGGAGGAAGGGGGCGCAAAAAGAGGAGCGTCAGGTGCTCTGGACTCCGGCACTGCAAGCCAGGCCAGTCACTGGGGCGTTTCCCGCCCCACCCCCCAACCCCTGTCAGCCCCCAGCAAAGGCAACCCAGCCCCATCCAAGACCCCGAGGTTCTAGCTTTCCCCAAGGCAGGACCAGAAAGGCACCAGCAGCCCCGCGCAGGGCCGGAGCCCACCAAGTCCGGGTGCCTGTGTCCGCAGCGCAGAGGAGGGCGCGCTCGGGTGCAAAAATGGCCAAGACGAAACTCTCCCCGCCCACCCGAAAAGCCAACCACACCCCCTGCATCCCTCAGCCCGAGCCGTCCGGGGCCAGCCCCCGTTATCGTCTGCCCAGGCCCCCGCGGGTTCCCGTCGGCGCCGCGCGCGGGCTCGGCGGGCACACCGGCGCAAGTGGGAGTGAATGGGGGTGCGCGAAGCAGGCGAGGGCGCCCACTGCGGTGTCCCCCGTCCGGACCCTGCCCCCGGGGCGCCCTCCCGGGCTCCGCGGTTCTGGGACTGGCGCGCCGCCCTCAAGGCTGAAGTGGACGCCCGGACGCGGGCGGCCCTCACTCACCCATTGGCGTCGAGCCGGGCCGGGCCGCCGAGGCAGCGTGAAAGTTGGCGGAGGCGGGCGTGGGGTTCGGGGCGCCGGGATCGGGGCGCTAGGATCCAGGCGCGGGGGTCCGGACGCGGCGGCTGCTGGGCCGGCTTCTTCCTCAGTGACTGCGGTGGCGGCTCAGCGCCGCCCGCTGCTGCCTCTGCTGCTGCTGCCCCGGGGCGACTCCTGCTGCTGCTGTTGCATCGCGGCCCAATGCGCCCGGCTGCGCCGGGTTTCCTGCTCCCCGCGAGTGGAAATTGCGAAAAAAAAAAAAAAAAAAAAAAAAAGCGCCGCCCAGCCCAGCGCCCGGCAGCCGCGGCCGCGCCGCCCGCTCTCCCCTCCTCCTCAGCGCTGCCGCGAGGCTCCTGCAGCTCCGCCTGCCGGGGACGCGCGGCCGCCGGGCGGGGGCGGGGCCGGAGAGGGGCGGGGCCCGGGCCGCGTCGGGGCAGGCGCCGGGGGCGTCCCTGCGGCTGAGGCGCTTGGGCGCCCTCCTCACCGCCCTCGCCAGAGGGACCCCGCTCCGCGCGGCTGCCACCCACCCGCGGCGGCTGGGCTGACGCCCCGGGAAGTGCCGCGAGACTCCTCGAGACCGGAGGAGAGGGGCTCCGTGGGGGAGGGGCGTGGGAGTGCAGGGGCACGTGGAGAAGGAGGAGAAGGGGGCTTAGCGGGAGGGGGCGACAAGAGGTGGAAGACGGGCTGGGGATGGAGACCAGGGCAGGCCCGGGGCCAAACGCCTGCCCAGGGTGATGGCAGGTGACCCTGGGGCATCGAGGCAATCCGGAATGAGACTTCCCGGAGGGGGGGGTGTTGTGGGGGGAAGGAAAAGGGTCCCTTGGAAGGGAGAGAAACGCGGCGTCCCTTCGGTGGGGCGTGGGAACGCAGGCAGGCCAGGTGCGAGTTCCGCACAGAGGAGGCGGTGGCACCGACGTGGGGAAAAACGAGCGAAGGACGCAGCGGGGCCGAGGGGACGCGTCGCCTCGCAGGGACCCGCCTAAGCCCCGCCCCAGTGCCTGGGCCAGGTGGGGTTCGGGTGTTCAGGAATGTTCCCGAGGTCTGATGTTCCCAGGAATCCGCTGAGATGAGGTCTGGCTCCCTCCCCAGCAGGCATCATTGTCCCTTACTGACTCCCAGACCTGAATGGCCGACCCTTGAGTGGGCGCTAAAATGGAAACAGGGAATCCGTGGGCATTCGTGGGCAATTCAGAAGCTCCGTTTTGGGTCCATTCACCACCACACCTTTCGCCATAGATACTCTGCCTGCCACCACATTCCTCTACCGGCTCGTTATTTCCTTTTCCCTTTCCACCATCTGGTGGTAGGAAACGATAGTGAACTACATGGGAGACATTTAGGCAAAGAGCAAGTAAGACAATAGAGAAATTAGATCAGTGGCCCTGGAAATGGAGGGGGCTGAAGGCTAGTGGACTCAAAAGGGACAAATGAAAGCCGACCCCCTACCCAAGAGAGGGGCTATCTCCATACCTCACCTATGTTGGTGGGGCAACTCTTGTAAATTGGTTACCATCCTGGGATTTCTGTAGAAAATTGTTCTTATAACTGTTTCATGAGTTTTTCAAAAAACCTCAAAGTCAGGGTCTTACAAACAAGAAATCAGTAGCATCATCTTTCTAAACACCGTTCATGTGTGCCAAACCGATCGAAATAGGAGGCTAATCAAGGGACAAGAGGCCCATCCACACAGAGGCTGCAGTTGAAGTCCTAGTGTCGTCAACATCAGACTCCTAAAGAAGGGATCAGAGAACACGGAGATTAAGAATGCGAAGTCCGGGCGCGGTGGCTCACGCCTGTAATCCCAGCATTCTGAGAGGCTGAGGCGGGCGGATCACGAGGTCAGGAGATCGAGACTATCCTGGCTAACATGGTGAAACCCCGTCTCTACTTAAAAATACAAAAATTTAGCCTGGTGTGGTGGCGGGCACCTGTAGTCCCAGCTACTCGGGAGGCTGAGGCAGGAGAATGGCGTAAACCCGGGAGGTGGAGCTTGCAGTGAGCCGAGATCGCCCCACTGCACTCCAGCCTGGGCGACAGAGCGAGACTCCGTCTCAAGAAAAGAAAAGAATGTGAAGTGGGCCAGGCAAGGTGGCTCACGCCTGTAATCTCAGCTCTTTGAGAGGCCGAGGCGAGCGGATCACCTGAGGTCAGGAGTTCGAGACCAAGCTGACCAACATGGTGAGCCCCTCTCTCTATGAAAAATACAAAAATTAGCCAGGCGTGGTGGCACACACCTTAGTCCCAACTCCTTGGGAGGCTGAGGCACAAGAATTCGTTTGAACCTGGGAGGTGGAGGTGGCAGTGAGCCTAGATGGCGCCACTACACTCCAGCCTGGACACAGAGCGAAACTCTGTCTCAAAAAAAAAAAAAAAAAAAAAGAATGTGAAATCTTGAAGGCAGCGATGATGAATACTCAAATATTCCTGCTCCAGGCACCCTGGTGCCTCACTCATTACATGTCTTGTTATAATCAGGGCAATCAGGCCTTCTGATACCATCTTAGAGTTGACAAACACTGAAACTCACAGAGTCTGGATAAACCCTCTGCTACTGGGGCTTTTTTTTCCCCAACGGCAGAAGAACTAGTATGAGTGTCTGCTCAATTCCAGAGGTGGTTCTCTTTGCTAAGGCCAGTATCAGTGGGTCATCCTAGCCCTCTCTCAAAGAACCTCAGACCCCTGAAAGTGATGGAGTACATTTCGACATGGAAACAGTTGTGCCGGCCCTGTAGTGGTTCTTGGCTGGCTGCCCAGTGCATTCTCACAGTGATGAGTCAAAAGTCTTTGAACATTGTTAATGATACCTTCCCATAGCTAAACTTACCCAGGCATCACAGAGGCCTAAGCCAGCAGATGGGGTGCTGAACTCTGCCGGCTCAAAGAAAAAGAAAAAATCAGCAGTTTGTCTTATGTCCTGCTTGGTCTCTCTGTCCTATGTGGAGAAGACAGTTTTCTCATTGAATTTGGGAGGTTTGTTTTGTTTTGTTGTCTCTCTCTCTCTCTCTCTCTCTCTCTCTTTTTCTGAGACAGGGTCTCACTGTCACCCAGGCTGGAGGGTAGTGGTGTGATCATGGCTCACTGCAGCCTCAACCTCCTGGGCTCAAGTGATCCTCCCACCTCAGCCTCCCAAATAACTGGGACTACAGGCATGTGCCATCTCATCTAGCTAATTTTTGTAGTTTTTGTAGAGATGAGGTTTCACTATGTTGCCCAAGCTGGTCTCGAACTCCTGGGCTCAACTGATCCTCCCCCGCCTCAGCCTCCCAAAGTGCTAGGATTACAGGCTGAGCCACTGCACCTGACTCGCTTGAAGTTTTGAGTCTTGTTTATTCTCTGGTCTGTTTCAAGGCATACCTTTTCCTTCTTGGACAGGAATGCGGTGTCGCTCCTCCTTGATCTGCTTCCTGCGTGGTCAAATTTGCGTTACCACAAAAGAAAGACTGATGGCAACACATTTTAGAAAATCCCTGAACTGTACCCTAATTTTATTTTTTTGTTTGTTTGTTTGTTTTTGAGATGGACTTTCACTCTTGTTGCCCAGGCTGGAGTGCAATGGCGGGATCTTGGCTCACTGCAACCTCCACCTCCTGGGTTTAAGTGATTCTCCCGCCTCAGCCTCCCGAGTTTCTGGGATTACAGGCATGCGCTATCACGCCCGGCTAATTTTGTATTTTTAGTAGAGATGGGGTTTCAACTTTGTTGGCCAGGCTGGTCTTGAACTCCTGACCTCAGGTGATCCACCCGCCTTGGCCTCCCAAAGTGCTGGGATTACAGACTTGAGCCATCGCACCGGGCCATGTACCCTAATTTTAATGCCTTAACTAAACAAAGTTGTGGTGATTCTATCCGAAACACTATAGTTTATTTTTCATTTTAAGTTTCTCTGACTTATGAAAATGAACATTCCATTTTTTCACTTATTGTTTAGTTCTTCTGAATTGTTCCTATTGTCCTTTCATTTTTCCTTGGAGAAACTTTTGCTGACCAGCACAAGGGAAGTTAATATCAAGATTCAGATCCAGCTGCTGACATGAATAGATGCATAATTTCTCATCCTGCCTCCCTCTTACAAGAATATCTTTTTTTTTTTTTTTTTTTTTTTTTGAGACGGAGTCTCGCTCTGTTGCCCAGGCTGGAGTGCAGTGGCCGGATCTCAGCTCACTGCAAGCTCCGCCTCCCGGGTTCACGCCATTCTCCTGCCTCAGCCTCCCGAGTAGCTGGGACTACAGGCGCCCACCACATCGCCCGGCTAGTTTTTTGTATTTTTTTTAGTAGAGACGGGGTTTCACCGTGTTAGCCAGGATGGTCTCGATCTCCTGACCTCGTGATCCGCCCGTCTCGGCCTCCCAAAGTGCTGGGATTACAGGCTTGAGCCACCGCGCCCGGCCAAGAATATCTTTTTACACAAAGGGTTTTTTTTTTTTTTTTTTTTTTTTTGAGACGGAGTCTCGCTCTGTCGCCCAAGCTGGAGTGCAGTGGCGCGATCCTGGCTCACTGCAAGCTCCGCCTCCTGGGTTCACGCCATTCTCCTGCCTCAGCCTCCCGAGTAGCTGGAACTACAGGCGCCCGCCACCGCGCCCGGCTCATTTTTTGTATTTTTAGTAGAGACGGGGTTTCACCATGGTCTCGATCTCCTGACCTTGTGATCCGCCCGCCTCGGCCTCCCAAAGTGCTGGGATTACAGGCGTGAGCCACCGCGCCCGGCCAAACACAATGGTTAATGCAATATTTCAAATGATGTAAATTCATCTCATGAATATTTCTAGAGAAATAAGATTTTATTTAATACCACATCTTTGTCCCACTGAACTCCCATTTCCACCGGAGGAGATTATGCATTTTGGAAATAGAAAGTATTGGAGCTGTTACACTTAAAATGATATCATATGACTTAAAAGGCACTGCTATGTTGCTCAGTAGTAGTAACAAATTTTTGGATAAAGACTGAAGGTGTGGCCAGGCACGGTGGCTCATGCCTGTAATCTCAGCACTTTGGGAAGCTGAGGTGGGTAGATCGCTTGAGCCCAGGAGTTTCAGACCAGCCTGGACAACATAGTGAGATCCTGTCTCTACAAAAAATACAAAAATTAGTCGGATGAGGTGGCACACACCTGTAGTCCCAGCTACTCAGAAGGTCGAAATGGGAGGATCACTTGAGCCCAGGAGGTTGAGGCTGCAGTGAGCCGTGACTACACTACTGCATTCCAGCCTGGGTGACAGAGCAAGACCCTGTCTCAAAAAAAAATAAAAATAAAAATAAAAATTGAAAATTGAAGGTGGGTGAGCTTCTGCCTTTCATACTTCCTATCTCTGAGTACTGGGACTTAACATCTGTAATTTTCATATAATGAACAATACTTTGATAACCTTTAATATCATCTTTATATTAATATAAATTACGTGCTGAGTGCTATACAAAAGACAGTCATTGTATAGTGCTTCTAATGAGCTTTATGGGGAAATGTAAAAATCTCACAGTGCCAGAAAGTAAAGATGTGCTGAACAAAGGTGACAGGGCACAGCAGAAGGGCACAGGAGCCAGCCCCAAAGGGTTCCCAAAGGCCAAAGCTGGAGCAATTCAAGCGACAAAATAATTAATAATTGTATTTGAAGAAAATTAATATCTTTGAGTCTATAGAAATACAACTAAATAACTGACTAGGGGAAAATATCAAGGAGAAGGGACAAGTCTTCCTTACAGAGGAATTCCAATTAAAGTGTAAGAGAAATGAGAGAAAGGGAAAAGCATCATTAGAACATCACAGTGACTGCTAATATAGGCATGATCCAACTACCATTCACAAATGAGTGGGTGAAAATTTAAGGAGAAACAGGATATTTGCATAGCCTCAAAGTATTTTCCCTGAAATAAATATGTCTTAATATTTAAAATGGGGGAAATAGTAACTTTACTTGGAGAACTCTGGCAAACAGCACTTTTTTTTCTTTCTTTTTTATTATACTTTAAATTTTGGGATATATATGCAGAATGTGCAGGTTTGTTACATAGGTATACATGTGCCATGGTGGTTTGCTGCACCCATCAACCTGTCATCTATATTAGGTATTTCTCCTAATGCTATCCTTCCCCTAGCCCCCCACCACCCAACAGGCCCTGGTGTGTGATGTTCCCCTCCCTGTGTCCATGTGTTCTCATTGTTCAACTCCCACTTATGAGTGAGAACATGCGATGTTTGGTTTTCTGTTTCTGTGTTAGTTTGCTGAGAATGATGTTTTCCAGCTTCATCCATGTCCCTGCAAAGGACATGAACTCATCCTTTTTTATGGATGCATAGTATTCCATGGTGTATATGTACCACATTTTCTTTATCCAGTCTATCTTTGATGGACATGTGGGTTGGTTCCAAGTCTTTGCTATTGTGAATAGTGCTTCTTTTGAGAAGTGTCTATTCACTTTAAGCAGGCAGTCATGGCTCTATCCTGATGGCTTTTTTTTTCTTTTTTTAGACAGAGTCTCACTCTGTCACCCAAGCTGGAATGAAATGATGCGATCTCTGCTCACTGTGACCTCTGCCTCCTGAGCTCAAGCTCAAGAGATTCATGTACCTCAGGTGTGCACCACCATGCCCAGCTAATTTTTGTATTTTTAATAGAGATGGGGTTTTGCCATGTTGACTAGGCTGGTCTCGAACCCCTAGCTGAAGTGATCTGCTTGCCTCAGCCTCCCAAAGTGCTGGGATTACAGGTGTGAGCCACCTCGCTGGGCCTGATGGTTTTGAGGCAGACTTTTCCATTCCTCCTTTGCTTCGTGTACACCGGGTTAAAGGTAACTGATGTCTAGATCAAAAGTCACAAAAATATTAATAACAAATGTCTTGCTCTATTATGTTTACCTGACTTGATAGCCTCTCTTAGAATGACCCACTCCCTTCCCTCTTTTTCTTTTTCAGTAAATCTTTTTCAACAAATCTAACAGGACTGGGTTTAGATCACTTATGAAACAGCTAAACCATGACCTTCTTTACAAGGTTTGTGGGAAAGCCTTGCTTTGTAAACAAAGGAAAACACAAAGGAAGCAACTAGAAGGTGAGACGTGCATGTCCACAATGCTACAAAAATAGGGTGTCCTCGTTTAAAAATCCAAAGAATGCCTGAGTAATCAACTCCCAAGCTGACCAGTCACACGAGCTTGTATCTAAAGTGCGCAAAAAGAGCCCTGGTGCACAGGCGAACTTGCCAAGAACATTTTTCCATCCTTTTCCACAGCACTGCTTTGTCTAAGAAAATAGTAAATTGGGAGAACGGTCCTAGGAGATTAACAAAAAAACATGGTTTCTGCTGTTTTCTACACATCCTGCTGGTTTCCTCCCCCACCAAAATCACAAGGGGTCATGTGTAAGGAATTGCATTTTCACAATTAAAAGACAAATCAAATGATAATCAAAAAAGTTCCCAAAGCGCCAGACATTAAGATCATATGTGTGAAATATGTATTGTAATAAATGTTAACATTAAGCCAGGCATGGTGGCTCACGCCTAGAATCTCAGCACTTTGGGAGGCCTAGCTGGGCAGATCACTTGAGGTCAGTAGTTCACAACCCACCTGGCCAACATGTGAAACCCTGTCTCTACTAAAAATACAAAAATTAGCCGGGTGTGGTGGTGCGCACATGTAATTCCAGCTGCTCAGGAGGCTGAGGCAGAAGAATCGTTTGAATCCAGGAGGTGGAGGTTGCAGTGAGCCGAGATTGTGCCACTGCACTCTAGCCTGGGCAACAGAGCAAGACTCCGTCTAAATAAATAAATAAATAAATAAACGTTAACACTAAATAGAACCATGGCGTTTAACATAGGAATAAACTGTAGCAACAGGCCAATTTTTAAAAATGAAAATTCATAAATTACCATGGGAGGCTTTTGATCTCATTGGTAATGAAAATTTAAAAGTAGGAATTGACTTGCAAACATAGTTTCTCTTTTTGTCCCTGAACCTTCAGGAGAAGCTACGCTGAGGGGCTCCTTCACAGGCTGGGTTCCTTTGGAGCTCAGCCTCCAGGCTGCACAGACATTGGCCTGCGTTCCTGACAGAGGGAAGAACAAGTGAGGATGTGCAGAGTCTGCGGAACAGATGGCATTTTCAAGGGGTCTCCTGTGGAAGGGGCGGAGTGTAGTGAAATGTGTGATTCTAAATGGTTTCTGTGCCAGGGCCAGATCAAACAAGACCCTGCAGGCAATGGGTAGGAGCACAGGTTTCCTTTTTCTTTTCTTTTCTTTTCTTTTTTCTTTTTTTTTGAGACAGTCTCGCTCTGTTGCCCAGGCTGGAGTGAAGTGGCACAATCTCGGTTCACTGCAACCTCTGCCTCCTGGGTTGAAGCAATTATCCTCCCTCAACCTCCCGAGTAGCTGGGATTACAGGTGTGCACTACCACACATGGCTAATTTTTGTATTTTTAGTAGAGACGGGGTTTCACCATGTTGGCCAGGTTGGTCTCAAACTCCTGGCCTCAAGTGATTCACACACCTCGGCCTCCCAAATGCTGGGATTACCAGTATGAGCCACCGTGCCTGGCCTGGAGCACAGATTTCTAAGCAGGCTGTTTTTAGGGAGGTAACTGGTGAGCTCTGCGGAAAAAGGACTAGAGGAAGAGCTTGCAGGTGGGAGGCCAGGAACAGGCTAGAGGTGGTAAAGGCAAGAAATATGATAGCATTGATACTGACAAAGAGGAGAGGTTACATTCTAGAGCCATTTTTGAAATACATTTGACAGGCTCTGATGAGGCAGTGGATTTGGGAAGAGGATAGGGAGCAAAGATGGAGGATTCAATGGAAATATTTTGTTATTGGCTTGGAAGCTGGATAATGGAGTTTCAACTAAGTGGAGAAATCAACTAAGTGGAGAAGGAAGTTTTTGTTGGGGAAGGGATGTGGAGGAGATAATGAATTCACATTTGAATGTTATTAAGAGCAAATACAGTCAGGCTCCGTAGCTCACGCCTATAATCGCAACACTTTGGGAGGGCAAGGTGGGTGGATCACTTGAGTCCAGGAGTTCAAGATCAGCCTGGCAACACAGCGAAACCCTGTCTCTACAAAAACAAAAACAAAAAAATGCAAAAATTAGCCAGGCGTGGTGGCACGTGCCTATAGTCCCAGCTTACATGGGAGGCTGAGGTGGGAGGATCACTTGAGCCTGGGAGGTTGAGGCTGCAGTGAGCCAAGATTGCACCACTGCACTCCAGCCTGGGTGACTGATCAAGACTCTGTCTCAAAAAAAAAAAAAAAAAAAAGTGAATACGAAAGGGAATGAAGTACTGATTTATGCCACAACATGGGTGACCCTTGAAAATATGATGCTAGGTGACAGAAGCCAGTTGTCGAAAGCCACCTATTATATGGTTCCATGTATATGAGATGTCCGGAACAGGCAAATCCATAGAGACAAGGTAGGCTAGTGGTTGTCAGGCGCTGGGGGAATTGAGGAGTGACAGCTAATGGGTACAGGGTTTCATTTTGGGGTGACAAAACATTCTAAAATTGATTGTGTTGATGGTTGCACAACTCTGTGAATATACTAAAAACTGTTGAATTATACATTTTAAAATGGGTGAATTGCCAGGCACAGTGGCTCACGCCTATAATTCTAGCACTTTGGAAGGCCGAGACGGGTGGACTGCCTGAGGTCAGGAGTTTGAGACCAGTCTGGCCAACATGGTGAAACCCTGTCTCTACTAAAAATACAAAAATTAGCTGGGAATGGTGGTGTGTGCCTGTAGTCCCAGCTACTTGGGAGGCTGAAGCAGAAGAATCGCTTGAATCCAGGAGGCAGAGGTTGCAGTGAGCCGAGATCGCACCACTGCACTCCAGCCTGGCAACAGAGCAAGACCGTCTCAAAAAAAAAAGAAAAGTGAATTGTATGATATGCAAATTATATCTCAATAAAAGCTGTTAAAGATTTTAAAAGAGTGATCATGATTACAGCATTTCAGTATGGGAAGATGCAGAGGTTCTGGAGATGGATGGTGGTGATGGTCGCACAACAATGTGAATGTATTTAATGCCACTGAACTGTACATTAATACATGGTTAAAATGGGAGATGTTGTTATGTATATTTTAGCACCAAAAGAGAATGAATACATATGTGATTGGTGGGTTATATGGGGCTGGGTGGGGACGATATTCCCTGTGTTTTAACTCCTCCAATAATACCCCCACACTGCTTCCGAAACAGGAAATCAGAATTACGATAACCACCACCCCATCACCTCGGGGTTCAGAGAAACCAGGACCAGTGGCCTGAGTTGACGGTGAAACGCCACAGCCATCCCCTAGACTGTGAAGGCCTCAAAGCAGACAGCCAACCTCAGATGCATCCTCAAGCCCCAGAGGCCATGGGACTTAATTGAGAAGTCTCTGAACCAGGCGGTCACTTAATAAGAGATGGTACAACCCTTTTCTAGCACGACTTCTTATTAAATAGAGTCAGTCAAGTCAAGTTCCTTTTCTCAAAAATAATTACAGACCAGCCAGAGGCAAAAGTGGGAAGTCAGTCAAGTTCATCTTCTTTGTTTTGCTTGCCAGCCCTGGGTTAAGGATTCTATTCCCCAGCTGAAGTTTTCTTTTCTGGACCACAGAAGTTCTCAAAGTGTGGTTCCCAGCCCAGTGGCAGCAGCATGTGGGAACTTGTTAGAGATGCACGCTGGGGACCCCACCCGGGGTCAGGATCTCTGGGGCTGGGACCCAGTAACCTGTGTTTTGATCAGCAGCTCAGGTGTGAGAATCCCCACTGTACCTCAGCTCCTCGGAGCCAAGGCAAAAGCTCTGCCATCTGATGAACTGCTCGGTCCTTGGCAATGAAAATGGGCTCAAGGGAGCTACCAGTGACGCACAGCCCTGAGCTAGTAAAACTGACTTGATGTTTTGCGAAATATATTCGTATCATTATCATTACAAAAGTAATCTCTTCTCAGTATTTTTAAAAATAAAACAGGCCAGGCACAGTGGCTCATGCCTATAATCCCAGCACTTTGGTAGGCTGAGGCAGGAGGATTGCTTAAGCCTAGGAGTTTAAGACCAGCCAGGACAACATAGTGAGATCCTATCTCTACAAAAATAAAATAATAAAAAATCAGCCAAGCATGGTGGCACACACCTGCAGTCCCAGCTACTCGGGAAGCTGAGGTGGGAGGATTGCTTGCGCCTAGGAGGTTGAGGCTGCAGTGAACCATGATCACATCACTGTCCTCCAGCTTGAGTGACAGAACAAGACCCTGTCCCAAAAATAAAATAAAATAAAACATTAAAGATACAGTGTATAAGGTGAAAATCTTCCATCATCTCACAATTAACAATTGCTGCAGAGATAATTGATAATCACTGTTAACTCTTGAAGGAATATTCTTCCAGATATTTTTTAAAGTGTGTAGTGATACTAAGATATATGATAATTTCCACCTATTATCACTGTAATTTTTGGGAGCTAGTAACTCCTCTTTAGTGCTCTAATGATGGAAATTGAGAACCTTGAAGATGGGGTACTATTTTCCCTGGAGGACTCTCAAATCACCTTTTTCTTTTTTCCTAAATTTGAATGCATTTCATAACCTTCTTCTGGGAAGAAATTAGAATTCCTGATAAAAATGCTAAAGCAATTCTCTGATACTCTTTAATGAGATTAAGCCCTTGTCAGGGAGACTGCTCCCTCTACCTCCCGCCCCCCTCTCAGCTGACCTAAGGTCAGAAATCTAGTGATGTTTAGCCAGACATTCTTTCACCTTGTGTCCAGTCTGACAATGATCATCTGACCATTCATTTCCCAGAAAATGTCCCAACCAAGAGGGAATAAGAGGGAATCTTGGGGCTGGGTGTGGTGGCTCATGCCTCTAACCTCAGCACTTTGGGAGGCCAAGGCGGGTGGATCCCCTGAGGTCAGGGGTTCAAGACCAACCTGGCCAACACGGCGAATCCCTGTCTCTACTAAAAATACAAAAAAAAAAACTAGCCAGGCATGGTGGTGGGCACCTGTAATCCCAGCTATTTGGGAGGCTGAGGCAGGAGAATTGTTTGAACCCAGGAGGCAGAGGTTGCAGTGAGCTGAGACTGTGCCACTGCACTCCAGCCTGGGCGATAGAGACTCTGTCAAAAAAAAAAAAAAAAAAAAAAAAAAAAAAAAGAGGGAATCTTGAAACAAAACTTTGACTTTGACATGTGTTCATAATTAAATTTTCTGAAAAGTTTTATGTATGCCTCAGTCTTTCATAACTGTAAACAACACACACACAAACTATCAGATATGGACTAGACCTTTTCTCAGTGCCTGAATAAAGGAATAAAAAGGTTTGACCTGCCATAAAATAGTGTTATGGGTCTTTTGAAAGTCTCTCTGGGCAAAAAGGATGATCTTAAGATAATAATCGCTACCATTTATGGAGGAGGGGGCTGCGATACTCTGATCTGCTTTTAAATTCTCACAACAGTGTCAGTTATATGTTAGTATTAACACTGTACAAGGGAGGGAACTCAAGTTCAGAGAGGCTAAATGTCATGCCCAATCAATGTTCTTTAGCAGGAAAGAGTAGTCCTGGGAATGTAAAGTCAGCTGTGTCTGATTCCATTAGAAATGATGACATCGTCTGAAATTGGACAAAACAGTTCATTTGTTTTCATGGTTTAGAACTCCTATTCAATGGTCTTTTTTTTTTTTTTTTTTTTTTTTGAGACGGAGTCTCGCTCTGTCACCCAGGCTGGAGTGCAGTGGTGCGATCTTGGCTCACTGCAAGCTCCGCCTCCCGGGTTCACACCTCCTGAGTAGCTGGCACTACAGGCGCCCGCCACCACACCCGGCTAATTTTTTTTTTTGTACTTTTAGTAGAGATGGGGTTTCACGGTGTGAGCCAGGATGGTCTCGATCTCCTGACCTCGTGATCCGCCCGCCTCGGCCTCCCAAAGTGCTGGGATTACAGGCATGAGCCACCGCGCCCGGCCAGTCAATGGTCTTAATAAAAAATGTCAGTGGATCTTCGTGTTTTGCTTGGTATGAAATCTGGATACATATAAAACGCTCATGGTATAACACTAAGTGATAAAACGGACTACACACTTATACATCTCCAATTGCCTTTTTTTTTTTTTTGAGACAGGGTCTCACTCTGTTACCTGGACTGGAGTACAGTGGTGCGATCTCGGCTCACTGCAACCTCCGCCTCCCGGGTTTAAGCGATTCTACCGCCTCAGCTTGCCGAGTAGCTGGGATTACATGCGCCCGCCACTACCGCCTGACTGATTTTTGTGTTTTTAGTGGAGCCGGGGTTTCAGCATGTTGGCCAGGTTGTCTTGAACTCCTGACCTCAAATGATCCACCTGCCTTAGCCTCCCAAAGTGCTGGGATTACAGGCATGAGCCACTGTGCCTGCCTCCCAGTTGCCTTTTTTTTTTTTTTTTTTTTTTTAAAGACGAAGTCTCACTGTCTCCCAGGCTGGACTGCAGTGGCACAATCTCGGCTCACTGCAACCTCCTCCTCCCAGGTTCACACCATTCTCCTGCCTCAGCTCCCCCAGTAGCTGGGACTACAGGTGCCTGCCACCAGGCCTGGCTTTTTTTTTTTTTTTTTCGTATTTTTAGTAGAGACGGGGTTTTATAGTGTTACCCAGGATGGTCTCGATCTCCTGACCTCATAATCCACCCCCCTCGGCCTCCCAAAGTGCTGGGATTACAGGTGTGAGCCACCGTGCCTGGCTCCCAGTTGCCTTTTAACTTAAAAAATACATTAAAAGCTTTGCAAGCAAATATTCCAAAAGGTTAAAAGGTCATCCTAAAGCCATGCGACTGTTGTTGATCCATTTTCCTTCTATTTTCTGAGCCAGCAGAGCATGGCTATGAGGTGTCTATGCCACCGGCCTGGGCATGATGAGTTTAGGCTTCACCTAGTACTAGCTGCTGTGTAACCTTGGGAGGTTTCTTTGTTATTGTCGTTGCTGTTATTGAGATAGGGCCTCACTCTGTCACCCAGGCTGCAGTGCAGTAGTGCAATCATGGCTCACTGCAGCCTCCACCTCCCGGGCTTAAGCAATCTTCCCACTTCAGCCTCCCAAGTAGCTGGGACTACAGGCACCCGCTGCCATGCCTGGCTAATTTTCATATTTCTTTGTAGAGACGGAGATCTTACCATGTTGCCCAGGCTGGTCTTGAACTCCTAGGCTCAAGCTATCCTCCTACTTGGGCCTCCCAAAGTGTTGGGATTACAGGTGTGAGCCACTGCATCTGGCCAGGAGGTTTCTTAACCTGTGACTCAGTTTCCCCATCTGTAAAATGGGGAGAATAGTGCCTACTTCATAGGGTTGTCATGAGGCAATAATGTGCTAATACTTGCAAAGTGCCCAGGATAGTGACCAGCACTGTTCCAGGTTTTCTTCAAAGAGCATAATTTTAATAATGGAAAAGGTTGCTTTCAAAGATTATTATACCTTTACTAATTTATGACTTTCCTTTCTTGAATACCTTAGAATAAGTAATGAATATAGTTGAACAAATAAACACTTAAAAATTATCACAGGACTTTGAAGTGAGCATCTAATTTGACAATTCATAGCAAAGTCTTAAAAAATACACACTTCTGCTCAATACTAGCACATTGACTACTTGTGTTTATCATCTCTTCCTCTCAAATCCTGGTAAAGTGATAGTAAAGAAATAAAAGGGAGGCCAGGCATGGTGGTTCATGCTTGTAATCCCAGCACTTTTTGGAGGCTGAGGTGGGCAGATCACTTGAGGTCAGGAGTTTGAGACCAGCCTGGATAACATGGTGAAACCCCATCTCTACTAAAAAAAAAACTACAGAAGTTAGCCAGGCGTGGTGGTGGGCGCCTGTAATTCCAGCTACTGGGGAGGCTGAGGCGGTAGAATCTCTTGAACCTGGGAGGTGGAGGTTGCAGCAAGCCAAGATTGCACCACTGCACTCCAGCTTGGCGACAGAGCAAGACTCCGTCTCCAAAACTAATAATAATACATTAATTAATTAATTAAAGGGAAATCCTCCAACAAGGACAAGGAGAACAGGAGAGGAAGCATCAAAGAGCTCGGCATCTCAAGGTACTGTTGGGGTTCAAACAGCAGCCAGGGAGGGTAACAGGCTTAGCAGGACACCACCAAAGTGGGCTCTTCAACCTAGAAGTCTATACTCAACCAAACCATCAATCAAATATAAACGTGGAATAATGACATTTTCAGACATGTAAGGACTCCAAATACATACCTCCCATGTCCTCTTTTTACAGAATGTCAGAAGGATGTGCTCCAGCCAAAAAAAAAAGGAGTATGTTAAGACAGCAGAAACATGAGACTCATGAAACGAGGGATCCCATACACAAAAGCAGTGAGAGAGAAATCCCTGGATGGCACTGTCTGGCAGGTCAGTTCAGCTGGAACTGAATGGAGACTCTAGGAGGGAAGTCTGATTTAACTGAGTGTTTGGAACACGCTATTGATAAGCCTCAGCAGATTTAATGGAGGATCTAGATGTGGGCAGAATAATGGGCCCCCCAAACATGTTCACACCCTAATCTGTGGAGCCTATGAATATGTTGTTATATGAAAAAAACTAAGGTTGCAATTGAAATTAAGGTTGCCAATTAGCTGCTCTCGGGATGGGAAATTTATCATGCGTTGCACGGGTAGACTCAATGTAATCACAAGGACCCTCCAATATGGAACAGGGAAGAAGAGAGTGTGGGAGTCATGACGCAGCAAGAGGAAGACTCGACTGGCCATGGCCGGCTTTGAAGATGGAAGGCAGCCACCAGCCAAGGAATGTGGAAGCCTCTCGAAGCTGGAAAAAGCAAGGAATGAATTCTCCTCTAGAGCTTCCAGAAGGAATGCAACCCTATCAGCACCTTGATTTTAGCTCAGTCAGACCCACTTTGAACTTCTGGCTTAGCTATAGCAGCCATAGGGAACTAACACAGAGGATTTGAATAAGTGTCCAAAATTAAGCAAGTAAGAAAATGCAAGGCAGTTATTGACATTGGGGAAAACTAAGTTGTAAAAAAGGAAACAATCCATGTATAATCTACCTGGGTCAACAAAAGTAAAAAAAAAAAAAAAGAAAGAAAGAAAAAATAGCAAAAAAAAAAAAAAAAAAAAAAAAGACAGAAAAACTAATATTTATGTGGTTGTATAATGTCAAGCAATTAATATTGATTAACCAAAAAATATGATAATAATAAATTGGGAGACTTTGGGGTTGGAAGGCAAGGGAGTAAGACAGCAAAATCCTTATCTATTACTGGAGAAACTCAATAGATAGTGCCTAAAATTCATAAATCAAGACAGCAGGCCAGGCGTGGTGGCTCATGCCTGTAATCCCAGCACTTTGAGAGGCAAAGGTGGGCAGATCACTTGAGGTCAGGAGTTTGAGACCAGCCTGGCCAACATGGCAAAACCCCATCTCTACTAAAAATACAAAAATTAGCCAGGCATGGTGGCGCACACCTGTAATTCCAGCTACTTGGGAGGCTGAGGGAGAAGAATCACTTGAACCTGGGAGGCAGAGGTTGCAGTAAGCTGAGATCGCACCACTGCATTCCAGCCTGGGTGACAGAATGAGACTCCATCTCAAAATAAATAAATAAATAAAATAAAATAAAATAAAATAAAATAAATAAAATAAAATAAAAGACTACTATGTAACAAACGTTTGCTATAGAGTTTTTTTTTTTGAGACAGGGTCCGGCTCTGTCACCCAGACTGAAGTACAGTGGTGTGATCTCGGCTCACTGCAGCCTCAGCCTCCCAGGTTCAAGCAATTCTCATGCTTCAGCCTCCCGAGTAGCTGGAATTACAGGTGTGTGCCACTACACCTGGATAGTTTTTAAATTTTTATTAGAGATGGGGTTTTGCCATGTTGGCCAGGTTGGTCTCCAACTCCTGGCCTCAAGTGATCCTCCCTACTTGGCCTCCCAAAGTGATGGGATTACAGGCATGAGCTACTGTGCCCAGTCATAGAGCTTTTTAATGAATGGAAAAAGTGACAACAGCAAATTACAAAATGGTATGTTAACAACCATTTAATTTTTTTTTTTCTTTTTTTCAGACAGGGTCTGGCTCTGTCACCAGGCTGGAGTGCAGTGGCACAATCTCGGCTCATTGCAACCTCCACCTCCCAGGCTCAAGCGATTCTCCCACCTCAGCCTCCCGCGTAGCTGGGACTACAGGCGCACACCACCACACCCAACTAATTTTTTTGTATTTTTGGTAGATATGGGGTTTTGCCATGTTGCCCAGGCTGGTCTCAAACTCCTGGGCTCAAGTGAGTCACCTGCCTTAGCCTCCCAAAAGTGCTGGGATTACAGGCATGGGCCACTGCACCTGGCCAACAACTCTTCAATTTTTGTTTACAAAGTGTGCATGTATAATGCGTAAGAAAATGAGCTTTTTTTTTTTTTTTTTGAGACAGGGTCTTGCTCTGTCACCCAGGTTGGAGTGCAGTGGCATGATCATGGTTCACTGCAGCCTCAACCTTCTTACCAGTCTCAAGCAATCCTCCCATCTCAGCCTCCAGAGTAGGTGGGACTACAGGTACGCCACCACACCCGGATGAAAAATGAGCATTTTTGTATATGTAGGTATGTACATCTATATATTATGTGTATATATGCATATGTAGAGACAGAGAGAAACAGAGTAGAAAAGTGTGTGTGTGAATGCAAAGTGGGTATATATGTGACAAAAGTACACAAGGATTTTTTTCCCCAGAGATAGGGTCTCACTGTGTCGCCCAAGCTGGAGTGCAGTGGTATGATCACGGTTCACTGCAGCCTTGACCTCCTGGGTTCAAGTGATCCTCCCACCTCAGCCTTCTGAGTAGCTGGGACCACAGGTGCACACCACCATGCCCAGCTAATTTTTTTTTCCTAATGTTTTGTAGAGACAGGGTCTCACTATGTTGCCCAGGCTGGTCTCAAACTCCTGGACTCAAACGATCCTCCCCCTCCTCAGCCTCCCAAAGTGCTGGGATTATAGGCGTAAGCCACTGTGCCTGCACACAAGGACCAAGACCAAACTGTTAACTGTGCTTACCACTGAGTAGTAGGCATACAGGTCATTTTAATGTTCTTCTTTATACTTCCCCATATTTTCTAGGATTTCCCGTATCAAACATGCATTACTCATAACCAGAAAATAATTACTTCCATTTCATGTAAACAAGTAACTTTTTTAAATGAGCATCTGAGACCTTAGGGACTAACTGCAGCAAGCAGCTGTCACCAAAAATTACACATGTAGGAGTCAGAACAGCTAAGAAAAAATATGTCAACTATCTTTATTAACTAACGCTCTCCAGAATGTGGTTTAGCTATACATGTTCTAGAAGTATGTTAGAGCCATTGCTATAACTCTACATATCTTGTTCTCTTTAGATTCTTGTTTTGAACTAAGGTCTGTGAGGCCAGAACATCTTGGCAGGCGCTGCATGTCATCTGGTTTCTAGGCAATATTTTAGAAAGGCAGCTCAATTCCCCTTCTTGCCCATTAGGTGGGGCAAGAAAGCTTTAGAAGAGTCCCTATCCGCTAAAACATGAACAGGAAGATACCAAATTGCAGAAAAAGCAGTTAGAGTGGTTCAGAAGTCATCCCCATCCAGTTGGATGGGATGTATGCTAAAATTTTCCTAGGGTGAAAACTGTTTCCAGAGAGTTTTCTAGAGAATACCAAGTTGAGAGTCTGTAAAATGTGTTTCAATACCTGACAATCACACCGTAACCAGGACTTTTTTCTAGCATTTGAAATTAAAATAGCTCAGGTTGAAATGCTGACATATCATTTTTCATGGGTCAGATTGGCAAAATTCAAAAGCTTGTCAATACACTCTGCTGGCCAGACTGTTGGGTAAGTGGCACTCTCATCCACTGCTGGGGGAAATGCACCCTGGTCCAACTGCCATGGAGAAGGGCTGGTGATATCTAACAACATCCCATATACATTTTACCCTTCAGCCCAGCAATCTCATTTTTTTGTTTTGAATTTACTCTGAAGATTCACCTCCAACAATATGAAAATAAATATGCACAAGGTTATTGATTACAGCATGATTTGTAATTGCAAAATGTCTACCTAAATGTCCAAATATAAGAGTGTGGTTGAATAAGTTATGGTACAGCTACACAGTGGAGTACTATGCAGCTATAAAGAAGAATGAGGCCAGGTGCAGTGGCTCACGCCTATAATCCCAGCACTTTGGGAGGCCGAGGCAGGCAGATCACCTGAGGTCAAGAGTCTGAGACCAGCCTGGCTAACATGGTGAAACCCTGTCTTTACTAAAAATACAAAATTAGCTGGGTGTGGTGGTAGGTGCCTGTAATCCTAGCTACTTGGGAGGCTGAGGCAGGAGAATCGCTTGAACCCAGGAGGCGGAGGTTGCAGTGAGCCAAGATTGTGCCACTGCACTCCAGCCTGGGCGACAGAGCAAGACTCCGTCTCAAAAAAAAAAAAAAAAAAACAACAATCTCACAAACTGGTATGGAACAATTTCCAAGATTTCTTAAGTGAAAAAAGCAAAGTGCTACCTTCTGTATATGGAAAAAAGGTGGGGGGGAATAAGAAAACATACATATATCTGGCTGGGCGCAGTGGCTCACGCCTGTAATCCCAGCACTTTGGGAGGCCGAGGCGGGCGGATCACAATGTCAGAAGATCGAGACCATCCTGGCTAACACGGTGAAACCCCTTCTCTACTAAAAATACAAAAAAAAAAAAAAAAAATTAGTCAGGCTTGGTGGCAGGTGCCTGTAGTCCCAGCTACTCAGGAGGCTGAGGCAGCAGAATGGTGGGAACCTGGGAGGCGGAGTTTGCAGTGAGCCGAGATCGTGCTACTGCACTCCAGCCTGGGTGACAGAGCGAGACTGTCTCAAAAAAGAGAAAAAAAGAAAAGAAAAAAGAAAACATACACATATTTGCTTGTCTATACCAAAAAATACACAGGAATGAGAAACCCGAAGTTGGTCACCTACAAGGAGTGGGAGGGAATAGTATTGAAGGAATGCAGAAGGAAGTGACACTTCCCTGAGTACACCTTTTGGTATAGTTTGATTTGTGGAAGTATGTTCATGTTCTACATATTGGAAAAAAAAAATCAAATCAAATAAACATGGATGGCGGGGAGAGCTAACCCTGAAAACAAGTTGAAAAATAAAAACTGTATTTCTAATGAAGAACATGACCATATCACAGGGGTAGAAGCGGAGGAGACTAATGCAAGTCATTTATGTACACAGTATTTGTCCATATACCTTCTGTCTTTGGGGCACGGCACTGAAGAACCGCAAACAAATCCTGAACTATTTTTAGTAGGTTTGTTTCCTGCTGTGGTATAAGTGAAGCAATTCTGAAACTACTTTAGATATATTACAGGATTGAGCAAATTATTAAATCGTTTGATGTTGGGAGCCAGGGTTCTCACTGTGGAGGAAGGGACATACAAATATCAAATAGGAGAAGGCAAGGAAGAATCCTATGGAGACGGATGGTAGGTGCCAGTGTGACCTCATCATTTCTAAAATGTGTATATATATGCATGTATGTGTGTATATTTCCTAGATATGACTGCTGAAAAGGCTTATAAGCAAAGATACTCCAGTAGCAATGGCACTAGGGCCCAAGTCTTGGACTCTAATACCATTCTCCACTTAAAGGAACCAGGACTCCTTAGAAAAATGACTGATTTCAAGCCTGGGGCAGGAATGTACAAGATAAAGACCAAAACATTTTGTTATGCCTCAGAATAAAGAAGTGCTAAAAAGAAATGATAGGTGCATACCACAATTTGCAATTGCAAAAATACGTTACCAGCTCAAATGCCCATCAGTCAATGAGCGGATGAAGAAAATGTGGTATACAGACACATACACACACACCATGGAATACTACTGAGTCATAAAAAGGAATGAAATAATGAAAAAGGAATGAAATAATGGCATTCATAGCAACCTGGATGTAATTGGAGACTTTTTTTTTTTTTTTTTTTTTTTTGAGACAGAGACTCACTCTGTCACCCAGGCTGGAATGCAGTGGTGTGATCTCGCCTCACTGCAACCTCTGCCTTCTGGGTTCAAGTGATTCTCCTGCCTCAGCTTCCCAAGTAGCTGGGATTACAGGCATGAGCCACAGCGCCCAGCTAATTTTTTTTTTTTTTTTTTTTTTTTTTTAGTAGAGACGGTGTTTCTCCATGTTGGCCAGGTTGGTCTCAAACTCCTGACCTCAGGTGATCCACCCACCTCAGCCTCCCAAAGTGCTGGGATTACAGGCATGAGCCACTGCATCTGGCTGGAGACTATTATTCTAAGTGAAGTAACTCAGGAATGGAAAACCAATATTGTATGTTATTACTCATGCGTGGGAGCTAAGCTATGAGGATGCAAAGGCATAAGAGTGATACAATGGACTTTGGGGACTTGACAGAAAGGGTGGGGGGTGGCAAGGGATACTGTAGATTGGTTACAGCGTACACTGCTCGGGGATGGGTGCACCAAAATCTCAGAAATCACCACTCAAGAACTTATTCACATAACAAAACACCACCTGTTTCCCAAAAACCTATTGAAATAAAAAAGATAAAGTCAAAAAAGGAATGATAGGTCTATATCAAGAGGACACAGCAATCAGCTTAAAGGGGCTCCCACTGGCCAAAGCTAGGATCATTTGAGCTCCCAAATAATCAAGGACAATAATGAATTATAAGCCATTGAAAAAGTAGAAATGAATCCATATCAATAATAAATAGACAAATAAACAAACAGGGAAGAAGGGAGGGTTCTCGTTTACAGAATGCCCATGCCAGCTGGTAAGTGTAGAGGGAGCACTGAAATTAGAAAATCATCATTTTGCCATCATAGCCATGAAGATCGGTTTGGACCAGAATCATCAATGTGCCTAGGCGTGGTGGCTCGCACCTGTAATCTCAGCGCTTTGGGAGGCCAAGGTAGGAGGATTGCTTGAGGCCAGGAGTTCAAGACCAACCTGGACAACATAGGGAGACCCGCATCTCTAAAAAAACAATAGCCAGGTGCAGTGGCATGCACCTGTGGTCCCAACTACTCGGGAGGCTGATGTGGGAAGATCGTTTGAGCCCAGGAGGTTGAGACAGCAGTCAGCCAAGATTGTGCCATTGCACTCCAGTCTGGGCAACGGAGGGAGACTCTGTCTCAACAAAAAAAAAAAAAAAAAAAAGAAAGAAAGAAAGAATGGAGGCCCTCTTTAAAAACCAGAATGGTCTTCATTTTGGGTTTGTCTGATGATTCTTTATGATTATATTCAAGTGCTGCATTCCCAGCCAACATACCATATTAGTGATGCTGTGTTCTCTATTGTTAGCGGTGGAGAATCCATATCCATGTCACACGGCACCAAAATATCTTCTGGCAGCGAACCTGTATGGGTCTGCAGCAACCTCAATTATTGCCTCCTCAGAAGAAAGAATTGGACTGAGGGGCATAAGGCAGAAGGAGAGATGGAGGCAAGTTTTAGAGCAGGAGTGAAAGTTTATTAAAAAGCTTTAGAGCAGGAATGAAAGGAAGGAAAGTATACTTGGAAGAGAGCCAAGCAGACGACCTGAAAGGCAAGTGCACGGTTTGACCTTTTGACTTGGGGTTTTATAGGTTGGCATACTTCTGGGGTCTTGTGTTACTCCTCCCAACTCCCGAGATCTTATCGGGAAGCTGATCATCACCAATATTTTAGAGAGACAGTTAACCACCGCCTGACTATCACCTGATGGTTGCCTGACACTCCTGGTATGTGGGTCGGGGGAGCCCTCTCCTGCTCTGCTCATACAGCTACCTACTGTAACAGTATCACACTGATGTCCATCTGCCCCTCCTCGGTGATGTTTTCATCCCCTCATCAAGTTGTCCATTCTCTCCACTGTATAATTGCTGTTTTTCTCTCCTGCCTCGCAATAAATAAGCAATCTGTGAGAAAACACTTTTACACATTGAAATGTCCGGCTCATCAAAATTGCCTCATATATTTAGTATCTATTGATGATTCTACTTTTTTTTTTTTTTTTTGCCTCAAGTGATCCTCCCGCCTCAGCTTTCCTAAGTACTGAGATTACAGGCATGAGCCGCCACGCCTGGCCAAAATATATATATATACACATACATATATATATTTAATTATCATGGATACATAATAGTTGTACATATTTGTGGGGAACAACTGATATTTTGATAAAAGCATACAATGTGTAATGATCACATCAGGGTAACCGGGATATGCATCACTTTAAGCATTTATTATTTCTTTGTGTTAGAAACATTCCAGTTCCAGCTGGGCACGGTGGCTCACGCCTATAATCCCAGCACCTTGGGAGGCTGAGGCGGGTGGATCACTTGAGGTCAGGAGTTCGAGACCAGTCTGGCTAATATGGTGAAACTCCATCTCTACTAAAAATACAAAAATTAGCTGGGCATGGTGGTACGTGCCTGTAATCCCAGCTACTTGGACGGCTGAGGCAGGAGAATTGCTGGAACCTAGAAGGCAGAGGTTGCAGTGAGCCAAGATTGCCACTGCACTCCAGCCTGGGCGACAGGGTGAGACTCCGTATCAAACAAAAAAAAGGAAAAAGAAAAAAAGAAACATTCCAGTTCCACTCTTTCCTTTTGATTGGATAAAGGAAACGTGGTGCATATACACAATGGACTATATTCAGCCATAAAAATAATGAAATCCTGTCATTTGCAACAACATAGATAGAAATGGAGGACTTTATGTGAAGTCAAATAAGCCATGCACAGAAAGACAAATATCACATGGTCTCACTTAAATGTGAGAGCTTAAACAAAACACAAAACTTGAATTCATGGAGCTAGAGTAGCATGATGGTTACGAGGCTGGGAAGGGTGGTGGGGAGGGGCAGGTAAGGAGGAGATGATTAATGGGTACAAAAATAGTTTGATACATGGAGTAAGACCTAGTGTTCCATAGCATAATAGGGTGACTATAATTAACCTCCAAGTCTGTTAGTGAAAAGGAAAATTACAAGACCTCTGTTCTAGAAATGTTAAGAATTTGAAGTGGAAAAAGGTGAATTAAAATATTGGTAGAAACGCTCATATGGAAAAATAGGTAGAATGTGGATCAGTGGCAGGGAGGGAAGAGACTGGGGAGGTGAATGAATAAGCCAAGGCTTGGGTCAGAAGGAAGCCCACCGAGGGGTGGCCAATGACACTTCTTCTCACATAGTACCTGGCCCAGAGCAGATGTACAGAGCCTGATGGTTCATCCCTGCATCTTCAGGAAACCATGAGACAAAGGTCTCCTGGGAGAGCTGTTGGGAGACAAGGTTGGGTAATAGCAAACCTGAAGGGCAGCCCACCTCCCCACCTTTCTCTTCAAGTAGTTCATAAGCCAGGTGCTAGAATTTGAAGTTTTTTTCTTTTTTCTGTAGGTACCAGGAAGCCACTATAAGATTTTGCTTAAGAAGGTGGCTCTTGGTAGCCACGGTGGCTCAGGCTGGATGTCCCGGCGCAGAGGTAGACGAGGCTACACATTCGAGGTCAACCTGGTCAACGTTGACAAAAAAAAAAAAAAAAAAAAAAAGCTGGTCCTTTAGTCATTCAGCAAGTATCTTTCTCTCTTAGTTCTGAGTCAGGCACTGATCTAGATAGAGGGGAGAGATAAACAGGTCCTTATTTGACATGCTTGATCTTAAGCAGGGGTGTGTTTGGTATTCTGGGAACCCAGAGGAGGGGCAGCTAACTCAGCGAGGCTAGGTTGGGAAGGCCACCAATCTGAGTCTTGTTTATCCAGATGTTCACCTGAGTTGTTGACACCTTTTGGCTCTTGTGAATAGTGCTGCAATTAAAGTTGCCATACAAGTGTCTGAGTCCCTGTTTTCGATTCTTTGGGGGAACGCACCCATGAGAGGAATCGCTGGGCCATATGGTAATCCTATGTTTAGCTTTTTGAACATTATTTTGGGAACATTTTTTCACCATAGTTGTTAAGAGACCATTAAGTTAGTAGCATTGTGTTCCCTGCAATCACTTGCAGAAATTGTCATCAGGGAGAACTCAACATTAAAGTCAATTTCTTGTTTACTAAATATTATAATGAGTATCATTAGAAGGGATTAGAATCTGGGATGAGAATTTACATTAGAAAAATATTTGTAAAGTTTAATCTACTTTTTAACATCTTAAATGATGAGTACATCAAAACAAACAAAACCCCTAAATTTTATTTATTTATTTATTTATTTGAGATGGAGTCTCACTCTGTCATCTAGGCTGGAGTGCAGTGGTGTGATCTGGGCTCACTGCAACCTCCACCTCCCTGGTTGAAGCAATTCTCCTGCCTCAGCCTCCTGAGTAGCTGAGATTACAGGCACGCACCACCACACCCAGCTAATTTTTGTATTTTTAGTAGAGATGGGGTTTCACCATGTTGGCCAGGCTGGTCTCGAACTCCTGAGCTCAGGTGATCTGCCCGCCTCAGCCTCCCAAAGTGCTGGGATTACAGGCGTTAGCCACTGTGCCCAGCCAAAACCCCTCAATTTTAATATAATTCAGGATTTTATAAAACATTTTTAAGGCTAGACAAGGTGGCTCACGCCTGTAATCCCAGCACTTTGGGAGGCTGAGGCGGGCGGATCACGAGGTCAAGAGATTGAGACCATTCTGGCCAACATGGTGAAACCCCGTCTCTACTAAAAATGCAAAAATTAGCCGGGTGTGGTGGTGCGCACCTGTAATCCCAGCTACTCAAGAGGCTGAGGCAGGAGAATTGCTTGAACCCGGGAGGTGGAGGGTGCAGTGAGCTGAGATTGCGCCACTACACTCCAGCCTGGTGACAGAGTGAGACTCTGTTTCAAAACAAACAAACAAACAAACATTTTTAGTTTCCTGGGAATGAGATTCTATTCCTTGTCCTTTACAATAGGTATGTTTGAATATCATATAAACTTTAAACATGATTTAAACATGTGACTACCCACAAAGACTGAATATATGTAATAAAGTATAATCTCAACTACCAAAACAATAAAGTCTAGAAAAAAGACTAATGAGAAAATACCAAAATGTTAGTCTATACTAAATAGTTATGAGCAGTGGGATTATAGACAAAATTTTTCTCTCTTTTACATACTAGTCTATCTACTTTGTCAAGGACAAAAATCCAACAAACTGAGTTTCAAAGATCTGACTGGCTTTCATTAGTGATGCATGAACCAGGCAGCATCCAATCTACAAATTAGAAAGGAGCTCCAAAGAGTTAAACAGAGTGGGTGAGTTTTACGGGCAAAAAAAGTGGAGGAAAGCAGGAACAAGGAACAAACAGAGAAGTGGCCATTTCAAGGTTACTTTCCTTACAGGGATGTGAAATCTTGCTGGCTTCATGGAATTTGGCTACTGTCTCTTCTGATTTGTTGGAAGGTCACATCTTCCAAGCAAACAACTTAGGTTTCTGTTTGGTGATATGGAACCTCAGCATGAGTTCCATTTTGGGCCTGTTGTCTTTTCTTTAACAACTTTTGATCAGGAAAAAAAAGTTGTTTTTCTTTTTAAAAAGAAAAGCAGTAAGATTATTATTTTTTTTTTGAGATAGGGTCTCACTCTGTCACCCAGGCTGTCACAGCTCACTGCAGCCTCGATCTCCCAGGCTCAAGTGATCCTCCCACCTCAGCCTCCCAAATAGGTGGGACTACAGGTGCACGCCCCCACACCCAGCTAATTTTTGTATTTTTTGTAGAGATGGAGTTTCACCATGTTGCCCAGGCTGGTCTCAAACTCCTAAGCTCAAACAATCCACCTGCCTCAGCCTCCCTAAGTGTTGGCATTACGTCATGCCCAGCCAAATTTAATTTTTTATGTATTATTGTTAAATATTATAAATCAATAATTTGTATTTAAAATTCAACACAATACATACTTAAAATAAGCCTACCTACTTTTTATGATGTGGGAGGAATGGCCAGCCGTAAAACCCCAGTGGACTATAGTGAAGTAGCCAGCCTATAGAGGTAAAAGCTTGTTTATCTGGATTTTGGTAGCGGATATATAATGGATGGATGAAATGTTCTTACCACTGTTTTAAAAAAGAAAGACTTTATTTTATAAAAATGATACAACATTCATTATATTTGATAGATACAGACGGGTACAGTCACTCATAATCCCACCATTTAAAAAAATCAACAGTGTTAACAGTGGGTGGGTATGTTTCCAGACCTCTCAATTCACTCATATGTACAGACAGGATTGATGGTGGGAATCCCTAAACTTTTTATACTAACAAGTTTTATTTATTTTCTTTTTTGAGATGGAGTCTCGCTCTGTCGCCCAGGCTGGAGTGCAATGGCGTGGTCTCGGCTCACTGCAACCTTTGCCTCCCGGGTTTAAGCGATTCTCCTGCCTTAGCCTCCCAAGTAGCTGGGATTACAGGCGCATGCTACTGTGCCCGGCTAATTTTTGTATTTTTAATAGAGACGGGGTTTCACCATATTGGCCAGGCTGGTCTCCAACTCCTGACCTCAAGTGATCCATTCGCCTCGGCCTCCCAAAGTGCTGGGATTACAGGCATGAGCCACCGTGCCCGGCCATCTAACAAGTTTTAGATTTAACTTTATTTGAATGCAATAGAAAAAAAATTAGGAATGAAATTGAAGGGGCTGCTGAACTTCAGATAAATGTTTCTTCATTGGTTCCTAAAAGGAGTAAGTAAGCCAGTGCTTCTCAAACTCAAGTATGTGCCAGAATCCCCTGGAGGACTTGTTAAATCACAGATTGCTTGGCCCCACCCCCAGGGTTTCTGATTCAGGAGGTCTGGGGTGGGGCCAAGAATCTGCATTTTTAACAAGTTCTCAGGTGATGCTGATGTTGCTGGTCTGGGACCACACTTTGAGAACCACTGTATTAAGGTCAAGAAAAAACAAAAGATTGTGGAAAAACTTAAGGTTGGTCACTAGAGTTTTTCCCCATATTATAATCTTAAGACATGACTTGACATGACACCTGGCCATGAATGATGAGACGGTTAGTTCTTAGTCTTTATCCCACTTTACCTCCTCCATGTCTGAATTTGTCAATGTACATTAATTCTTCTTTGTCAAGATTTATAACATTTACATCCTATTCTACATCTATGATTCCTCAGTTCTTAAATATTCATTCTGTATTTTAATGGACTCAGAGCTCATAATCATCATATTTGATGGAACTTTGTTGGGGAACCTGGGTATCCCCTCTCTTCTAGGTTCCCATTAAATGTCCAGAACCAGAACTCACTAGACCCAGTCAAAGGTGTCTCTGACTTCTGCAGGATTTGGCTTTCCCAGGCTGCTCTGAGACCTGGGAAATGCCTAGTCCTGGTGAATCTTACCCCGTCTGCTGAGGTCCTGAGATGGTAGCAAAGACTTTGTTGTCCCAAGAGTTTTCCTTGACTCTCCTCCACGTGGCCTGGTCGCCTCGTCAGAGCCTTTGTCCATACTGGGGCCCACTGTTACCAAGATTTTTGTCATCTCCATTGTTTTACTCAGTGCTACTTATGGGGATGGGTGAGGGATGAAGTCATACCACACCTTGTTGCATCAGCTTCTTCTCCTTCCTTCCTTGCTTGGTTGCTCTTGGTGAATTTGTGCCTGGTGGTTATTGAATTTGCTGGGTAATAAAGATGATAAGAGTTTCTCATCCAGCTTTACTTTTCTTGCTTCTGCCTGGAAGTATCCCCATCGTTTTTTTTTTTTAAAAAAACTATTCAAAAATGTAGGATTTATTAGGTAAAGTGTGGTACATAGTATACATCTACATAAACTGTTATACATAAATGTAGCGAGTTTTTTTCCAATAGAAAAAAATGAAAATGTATCATCCAAAATATTTATAATAGTGTTCTCTGTGATAAGACTATGGGCAATTCTTCAAATTGAAATTTATATTGAAATAACTCTAGATTCACATGCAGCTATAAAAGAAATTAATACAGAGAGATCCCGTGTACAATTTACCCAGTTTCCCCCAATGCATCAATTTTTAAAACCAGCAAAACCACCAGAAGAATAGTGCCTTCTGAGGTTGGTGAAACCAATAGGAAAAAACATGACGAGGGGATGCTGAACCAGAAATGCCAACTTTTCTCTCAACTTTTTGTATATATGTCCACTAAAGTACTTACTCTACATTGTGATTCATTGTTTTTGTGATTCTCTTCTTTAGTAGTGCATGAGCTTCCTCACAGCAGGGACTGTGTCTTATTATCTTTGTCTTCCCAGTACCAGCGAAGGGCCTAGCACGTAGGGGAGGAAGGGGAGGAGGCAATGGTATGGGACTTATTAAAAAAAAAAAACAAAAAAGCTTGTCTTCTCAAGTCTTATGCATTCAATAATTCAAATTCTTTCAAGTCAATAAAAAATGCTATGGATAACCTTTTGTTCAACCTCCATATGAAAATTACACATGTAGTTCCTAATAAACATATTCTATTATTCCCTATTCATTCATTATTCAACTAATATTTAATGAACTCTTACCACATGTCAAATAGGAAGCTGGGTGCTGGGGATACTATGGTGGACAAGACAGACATGGTCCCTGTCCTTATTTTATACTCTAAATTATCAAGTTGGTTTTTCCTTTTAGGCTTTAGATCTTATACACACAATGTTTTCTGCATAGGTATTTTGCAGATAACATGCTTTGCATTTTGAGACAGTGCCAAAAGAATATCCAAATAGGGAATCAGTTGTGGAATGAATAATAGTAAATCGGCCATCTTACCTTTATGTGTTATAATAAATAAAAATTGAGCTATAAAGGCCATTTACCAAGTTATATTTCTGTTTAATGTCCATTTTTCCTATTAGACTCTTTGTACCATAAAGGTAGGGTCCATGTGTCTTGTCTTCTTGTTCATTGCTGTAATTTTAGTACAGTATTTGTGCAATACATAGTTGTCAATCAAATGATTAAATATTCAAGGCTCATAACTGTCCCCTAGAATATGGGAGTAAATGAAATCAATTATTTTAAAATTTAAGACAGATTTTATAAGTACCTAACACAATATAAAGTTGCCATACTACCTGTGTGCATGCATTTCTTTCTTACCATAAATGGAATGCTAAATATGTTTGGAAAACCTGAACTACAGAGATTGTACACAGTACAAGACAGGCCATCTACCTAAATTTATTACCTGCTTAGCAATGAATCAAGTGCACCTGCCCCCCTTATCATGAACTCACTTAAGGAAAAGGCTGCCCTATCTTTTAAAGATATGGAAAAGAAAACTGAATGTACTAAGATTTTTCACATCCAGTCATGAAAAACCAAGTTCTTATCAACCTTCACATTTTAATTTTGAAAGCTCTGTCTTTGTAAGCACAGAACAGGGCTTTAAACATCAACAGGTGCTATCCAAGGCTATAAGTCTCATACAACATTAAAATAATGTTCTCACAAACTGGCAAGTAACTTCTTTAAGCAGAAAGAGCATCAACATTTTATTTTATTACAAATAAACATTTCACAAAAATGTAATTGGGAATGTATATGTACTGTTAAGCAGAACACAGAAAACATAAAGAAATAAGGTATTGGGACCTAAAAATTTCATTTAAAATCCCATCCATTTGCTCTTACACATAGTAGGTATGCACTACATATCAACTGAACTAAAAGTAAACACTCTATAAGATGTGCTTGCAAAATGTGTAATGCTGTAGTAGTAAAGTACAATTTTCAAATATGAGATTTTGTGTGTCAGATTTTTAAAAAGCCTTTAAAAATATGATATGCACAAGCTTGCCCTGAGGGAAAAATAAGATGGACTACAGATTACAAAATCTTTACATATTTTCCACAATAGCATTTTGAAATTGGAAAAGAGCAAATAGTTGTGGGAAAAAACTGAATGAACATATTACTAAAAATTCAGTGCACTCATAACTACCTGATGGAATATTTGAAGCACCTTGTCTCTTGCCTTCTTATAATATGAAATGTATGAATTATATAGGCCTTGATCTTCAGAAACTTAAGAAAACTTTGAGTTATAAGCCAAAATGTCATCAGAAAAAGAAAAATCTGGTATAAAATTTTCTACCATAAGGCCACTGTTTAAAGTTCTTTCATGTACAGACACTATACAATTCAGATGCTTGTTTTTGTTTTTATTACGTAAGCAAAACTTTCAACATATAAACGTCTGAATATAACTTGGTGAAGTTCTCTCTATGAAACCATGCTCAGAGAAAAATGCATCAACAAATAATGCCCGTCAAGTGATTCTTTTGAGACTTTTTGCAAAGGAAACTGTAGTTAATACAACTTTTAAATTGAATACCGTAATTTAAAAGCAATTGTTAGGTGTAAAAAAGTTGCAGCATTCCACTACTAAAAAATAAAGTTATTTTATCAAGAAGTTACAGTATTAGTGCCTTAGTGTCACTTCTAACTCCTGACAAAAAGAGAGAGATGCTCCCAAACATTCTCCTGTAGTGTCATTTCCATTTGTACGATTTCAGATTAGATTCCTGTGGCAACATCTGTATATTCCTATTGAGAGAAAACAAGAGAAACAAAGACTTCAAACAAAGTGTCAAACATCTGAGCTAGTTTACACTGCAATTTTCAAAGTATTTTCATTTATACAGTGTTACTTGCACCCTGAGATTCCCACAAAGGTATGTGGAACCCCAAAGGTGCAAAGTAACAATAGAACACATCAAAGCAATATCACATGATAAATCAATAGGACAAAGAAAACATATGGCGCTAGATAACACCTGTATTAGTAAATTGATGAAAACAGTATTCTGCTATTTGGGTGAGTTTCAGTGAAGGCATCCCTGGCATAAAATCAAGACTCTTAAACCTTTGGCTCTCAAGTATGGAGCCTGATACTGCACACGCACATCTCAAATTAGTATTTTATCTTTTCCATCCTACATCTCTAATTCTAAAACTACATGAGCTCTTCTAACTGACTGATAACTGCAGAGAAAGTTATTAGAGGGAGAAACACCTTCTTGCTTTTGGATGGTTAACTACAGTATAAAAAGGTGTAAGGCTTCAATAAATACAGGAAGAAGAATTTACATGAATAATAAGACTATGATTAGAGGATAATGAACGTGGATTCTATATTGTGATACTATACACAATATTCAATTACCAACCACAAACTGGACGTAAGACCATGCAAGTAATAACGGAGCAAACATGGTAGAATGGCACATTTTTCAGGGACATTAAAAAATAAAAATTTATTAATATACATATCCTTACCTTTCACTAGGATCTTACACTATTAAAACTGAAAGAAATGTAAAAGTTGATTTATTTTTTGGCATTTATATTAGTATGGAAATGTTTAATTCCAAACAAAAAACAGTGCTGATAGAAAATTCTTATTCTTCTATTTTGGTTAATGAAATGTTCAAAATACTTGCACATATGTATTTGTCAACATCATTCCTTTAAATAGACGTAGACTTCATTGCATCCTAGTTCTTTACTCATTATACAATATAAAAATCATATAAATTTATCTTCAAATAAAATATGTTACCTACTTACAACTTTTAAAGGAAATTCTAACTACAATAATTCTAAAATAAAATTTAGTTGAAATATCTTGTTAAATGTGTGATTATTTTGAGTTACATTCACCCTTGACATAGCTTCTTTCATAACCTATCTCCACTTGATCCCTCCACCCTTCCAATGATTTAGAAGCGTCCCCCACCTCTGTTTTTTTTTTTTTTTTTTTTGAGATGGAGTCTCCATCTGTTGCCCAGGCTGGAGTGCAGTGGTGCGATCTTGGCTCACTGCAACCTCCGCCTCCTGGGTTCAAGCGATTCTCCTGCGTCAGCCTCCTGAGTAGCTGGGACTACAGGCACATGCTACCACACCCAGCTAATTTTTGTACTTTTTGTAGGGACAGGGTTTTACCATGTTGCCCAGGCTGGTCTTGAATCCTGGCCTCAAGTGATCCACCCACCACAGCCTCCCAAAATGCTGGGATTACAGGTGTGAGCCACTGCACCTGGCCATAAAAGCCCATTTTTAAGCAGAATGCTGAACTAGATATATGAGCACTTCTTATCTAGGTTTTCATCTGGGTCACTGCACATGTTCCCTTGTTGGTCTTCCTGCACCTCATCTCTTCTCCCCAGAACCTCCCCACCCACTGCTAACTATGTAGCCATCCTAAAGTACCAGTTTCTCCCCAGTCTAGGAAGATGTCCTAGTGCCACTACATCAAACGGTAAATATCCTGCCCAGCTTTAGGGGCCCCCTATAATTTGCACACCTCCATTTCTCCCCAACCTCACAACCTACTGCCAAACATGGGTTTTTGGCTTTAGCCCTTTCTATGTCTTGCTCTTCTCCAGGCCTCAGCTTATAATCCATCTCCTCTGAGAAGAGTGTATCAATGAAAGTACTTAGCATATATCTCCTGACCATTCCTACCATACTGATTTTCTCTTCCCTTTAGGCATTAACCATCTGTGAAATTAAGTTCTTCAAAAATATGATTGTTTGCGACCAGCCTGGCCAACATGGTGAAACCCTGTCTCTACTAAAAATACAAAAAAATTAGCTGAGCATGGTAGTGGATGTCTATAATCCCAGCTACTCGGGAGGCTGAGGCAGGAGAATCGCTTGAACCTGGGAGGTGGAGGTTGCAGTGAGCCGAGATCGTGCCATTGCACTCCAGCCTGGGCAATAAGAGTGAAACTCCATCTCAAAAACAAAACAAAAATATGGTTGTGTTGGCCAGGCGTGGTGGCTCACACCTGTAATCTCCGCACTTTGGGAGGCTGAGGTGGGCGGATCACTTGAGGCCAGGAGTTTGAGACCAGCCTGGACAACATGATGAAACCATGTACTTCTACTAAAAATACAAAAATTAGCTGGCTGTAGTGGCGCACACCTGTAATTCCAGCTACTCAGGAGGCTGAGACAGGAGAAGAGAATCGCTTGAGCCTGGGAGGCGGAGGTTGCAGTGAGCTGAGATGGCACCACTGCACTGCAGCCTGGGTGACAGAGTGAGACTCCGACCCTCCCCACCAAAAAAAAAAGGTTGTGCAGAAAACGGTTAACAGAGCAGATCTGACTGCTATCTTTGGAAAGGCCTGCTTACAGAATGGCCCTTGGCCAGCATCTGGTAACTTAGATTTCAAAAGGGTTCCCACCATTAACTGATGGGTGCTGAAACTGTTTGTGTAAATAATATGGTTTATGCTGAGCACTTGCTTTCCTCCTGGCAGTCTGGAATTTGGGTATGTGCTTGGCAGGTGATGCCTACGTGATCAGCCCCCAGAAGAAACTCTCGGTACTGAGTCTCTAGCAAACTTCCCAGGGTGATAATGTATCACATGTGTTGTCACAACTCGTTGATGAGGAAATTAAGTATGTTCTGTGTAACTCCACTGGGAGAGAATCCTTGGAAACTTGCGCCTAGTTTCCTCTGGACTTCGTCCTATATGCCTTTTTCTTTTGCTGACTTTGCTCTGTATTCTTTCATGAGAATGACTATATGCTAAGTTGTCTGAGTCCTAGCAAAACCTGGGGGTGGTCTTAGGGACCCCTGACACAATGGCTTTTGTTCACTAACAGTTTAGAGCATGTGGATGGATGTGTATGTGTGTGTATGAATAAATTCAACTCTATTCAATAAGCATTATCTGAAGATTGACTATATGAAAGGTAATAAGGTAAGATAAAAGACTAATGAGGCCAGGTGCAGTGGCTCACACCTGTAATCCCAGCACTTTGGGAGGCCGAAGCAGGTGGATCGCTTGCACCCAGGAGTTCGAGACCAGCCTGGCCAACATGGCAAGACCCCGTATCTACAAGAAAATACAAAAATTAGCCGGGTGTGGCGGCACACATCTGTAGTCACAGCTACTTGGGAGGCTGATGTGGGAGGATCACTTAAGCCCGGGAGGTGGAGGCTGCAGTGAGCTGTGATCACACCATTGCACTCCAGCCTGGGCGACAGAGTGAGACCCTGCCTAAAAATAAATACATAAATAAAATTAAAAAAATAAAAAGGTTAACGAGACACCCTCAAGAATTTGATAATCTATTTGGGGAAATAGGAAGGCAAATGACACTAATTAGAGACTAAATGAAACACAAGTTAAAGTGGGGGCTTTGATATGCTTTACAGTGGGTCTTAAAAGGAAAGTAGGGTTTAATAAGAAAAGAATGGGACTCAGGAGGCTATTTCTAGCTAAGAGAACAGTAGGAAAAAAGGTACAAATACATGAAAATACAGTATGCTCCAAAAAGCAGAGAGTCCATGGGGAAATGCAGCTAGTAAGACAGCTTAGAGTTAGACCTGGCTAACAAGTTTGGTCTCTTTTCTTGCAGGCAATAAAATACTTGGAAGGTGTTTGTGCAGGAGGGGTATGATACGATCTGTGTTTCAGGACAATGACTGTGATTGAAGAGACTAAATAAGAATATCACAAGAAGCAAGGAAACAAGCTAGAAGACTCCAAAGCTTCCAAAAACAGATCAGGGATACATAAGAATGCAGAATATAGTAAAAGCAGCATTTTCAATTAGCAGGGAAAGGACAAATTTTCAATAAACAGTTTTAAAAAACTATTTATTGGGGAAAAAAGTTAGATCCTGATTTTACAGTATATCATAAAAATAAAATAAATTCCAGAGGCCAAGACAGGCAGATCACTTGACGTCAGGAGTTCAAGACCAGCCTGGTCAACATGGTGAAACCCTGTCTCCACCAAAAATACAAAAATTAGCCAGGAGGGTGGCACATACCTGTAGTCCCAGCTACTCGGGAGGCTGAAATAGGAGGATCGCATGAACCCGGGAGGCAGAGGCTGCAGTGAGCTGAGGTCATGCCACTGCACTCCAGCCTGGACGCCAGAGTGAGACGCCGTCTCAAAAAAATAAAAAATAGGCCAGGCATGGTAGCTCACGTCTAATAAATCCCAGCACTTTGGGAGGTCAAGACAGGCAGATCACCTGAGGTCAGGAGTTCGAGATCAGCCTGGCCAATATGGTGAAACCCCATCTCTACTAAAAATAAAAAAATTAGCTGGGCATGGTAGTGGGTGTCTGTAATCCCAGCTACTCGGGAGGCTGAGGCAGGAGGATCACTTGAACCCGGGAGGTGGAGGTTGCAGTGAGCCGAGATCACGCCATTGCACTCCAGCCTGGGCAACAGAGCGAAACTCCATCTTGAAATAAATAAATAAATAATAAAAATAATAAAATGAATAATAAATTCTAAATGGATTAAATATTAATTTGTTTAAAAGTTAACTATAGGCCGGGCATGGTGGCTCAGGCCTGTAATCCTAGCACTTTGGGAGGCCGAGGCAGGCGGATCACCTGAGGTCAGGAGTTTGAGACCAGCCTGGCCAACACGGTGAAACCCCGTCTCTGCTAAAAATACAAAAATTAGCCGGGCATGGTGGCGCACACCTGTAATCCAGCTACTCTGGAGGCTGAGGCAGGAGAATCGCTTGAACCCGGGAGGTAGAGGCTGCAGTAAGCCAAGATCACACCATTGCACTCCAGCCTGGGGACAAAAGCGAGACTCAGTCTCCAAAAAAAAAAAAAAGTTAACCATAAACCACTTAAAGGAAAGAATTTTTATAAATTTTATAAATCAGTAAAGAATTTTTATAAGCATAAGCATGAGATGAAATCTAGAAGCCATATGGGACAAACTGGACAGATTCATGAACATCTAAAAGTTCTGTAATATAAAATCCAGTATAAACAGCTGACAAATACCAGCAAAATGTATGACAGGTTAATACCCTCAGTAGATCAAGAGCTCTTACAAATCAATAAGAAAAAGTACCACCCCCAAAGTACTGACAAAGTATAGAAATCAGGAAACGGAGGAAAGAAATACAAGTGGCCAATGGACACATAAAAAAGATGCTTGCACCAGTAATAATCAAAGAAAGGCAAATGAGAACTACTTTCTGTTATTAGGCTGACAACTGAAAACAAAGACTGATCATGTATAGTGCCAACTAGGGTGTAGGTAAACAGGCCTTTCACGTACTGCTGGTGAAACCATAAATCAGTAAAAGGGGCAATATGGAAAGGTACCAAAATGTCCATGTGACCAGGTGGTATTACTGAAAATAACAGAAACCTGGAAGCTATCCCAAAGTCATCACTACAGGCTTGGTTAAGTAAGTCGGCAAAGGTTCAACTGGGGTATGTGTACCCTTAGGAGTATATGAAGACTTTTCAAGGAGTATGTGAGTACAGATAGTTTTAGAGAATTAATTTCTAGATCATTAAATTCCCAATGTTCACATTCTAAAATTATCCTGCCTGCGCAATTGGTTAAGGCTAGTTCCTCACCTCCCACCTTACATGAGAAAGATACACCTTCTTCTCACTTTGAATCTTAGTATTGTGTATCACCTGCAGACCTCCAGGAAAGGGGTAATTTGAAACACTGGTTTGGTGTCAAGAAAGGGAACCAACATTAACAACTAGCAATAAATAGCATACTTCTGCAAGTCAGATGGTTCCCAATTCTTTGCTCTTTGTTTAATAAAATTGAAGGATGACAAAATCAAGCTATCAGTGATAGAACATTCAAAATACTTTTTGATGATAGATCAGTACGTGATTTGTTTGGCCTAAAATTCAGAGTGAGTCCAAAGAACTGAGTGGCATTCCTACAAATAGAAGTTCCTTAATTCCCATCTATATAATCATATAAATAGGGCTTCTCAGCACTTATATCTATTAAAAAAATAGAATACTTGAATACTCTATTATTCTACTAGCAACAGTATCTATGAATACATAAACTAATTGAAAAAATGCATTTGCAATAAAATTTCTTTTGTTTCATCAATACTGAACAAAACTTATAATATATTTATGGCATTTTGATCAACTGTAATATTAATTCAATCCAGAGGAAATATTTAACACTTAATAGTCACAGAAATCTAATAACATTACGCACCAAATAGATTTGGTGATCAACAAAATACTTTTAAAGATAAAATTCTATGGAGGGGCCAGGCGCAGCAGCTCATGCCTGTAATCCCAGCACTTTGGGAGGCCGAGGCAGGCAGATCACTAGAGGTCAGGGGTTCGAGACCAGCCTGGCCAACATGGTGAAACCCCATCTCTACCAAAAGATATAAAAACTTAGCCAGGCATTGTGGCACATGCCTGTAGTCCTAGCTACTTGGGAGGCTGAAGCAGGAGAATCACTTGAAACCAGGAGGTGGAGGTTGCAGTGAGCCGAGATTGTGCCACTGCATTCCAGCCTGGGTGACAGGGTGAGACCCTATCTCAAAAAAAAAAAAAAAAAAAAAAAATTATATGGAGGAAGTGGAATGAAGTCCAAATTCAAGGCAAAAAAGGAACAATGTAAGATTTCTCACTGTTAAAAGAATTTGTGTATTTAAAAAAAATTGATAGTATTAGTTATCGAATTCCTGTGGTATGTAGGTTCCTCCAAAGAAATTTAAAAATATTATGTAACAGTTTTAAGACTGTCAGTGTTTATAACATGCCATAAATTGTATCCTATACAATAATTTATGATCAAAATATTAGATAACCTACAAATGTGCAAGAAGGTAGATAACTTTTCAAAACTTTAGAGTATGGAGCAAAAAGGTTGAAGAGCACTGAAATAAATAATTAATACATCCATAGAGTGGAATAATATGCAGCCATTAAAATGGATGAATCAAATGGAGTAATGAATGAGTGATAGAAATGAGAAGACTTGAAACCATTAAAGTTGGAAGGAGAACTGGGAGAATTAGTAGGACATATTCCTAGCTCGGCTTGGCTAGCTTCGAGCGCTAGGGGACCTGAGGGAAAATGAGTGGTTGGGGGAGGACAGCAAGTCTGATACAATTTTTAACAGCTTTACTGAGATGTAATCCATAGACTATACAGTTCACCCATTTCAAGTGTATAATTCAGTAGCCTTTTAGTATATTCACAGAGTTGTGCAACCATCAATCACCACAATCAGCTTTAGAATATTTTTCTTACCCTAAAAAGAAATCCCATACCCATTAGCAATAACCCATACCTGCTCTCAATTTTCCCCTCACCCCCGAGTCGCTGGCAACCACTAATTTACTTTCTGTCCCTATAGATTTGCCCATTTTGGACATTTCATATAAATTGAATCATACAATATATGGTCTTTTGTGTCTGGCTTCTGTCACTTAGCATCATATTTTTAAGAGTCTTTCATGCTGCAGCATGTTTCAGTGCAAGTTTGATTTTTTTTTTTTTTTTTTTTTTTGAGACAGAGTCTCGCTCTGTCACCCAGGCTGGAGTCCTGTGATGTGATCTTGTCTCACTGCTACCTTCACCTCCTGGGTTCAAGTAAATCTCGTGCCTCGGCCTCCTGAGCAGCTGGGATTACAAGTGTGCACCACCACGCCCGGCTAAGTTTTTGTATTTTTTTAGTAGAGATGGGGTTTCACCATGTTGGCCAGGCTGGTCTCGAACTCCTGAGCTCAGGTGATCCGCCCACCTCAGCCTCCCAAAGTGCTGGGATTACAGGTGTGAGCCACCACGCCCAGCTGCAAGTTTGGTTTTAAACATGCTAAATTTGAGGTGCTTTTAGGACATCCATGTGAGGGTGTCTGGGAGGCAGCTGACAATCTGGAGGTCTGTATAGTAGTCAGGGTTGAAGACATCAACAGATGTCTGATGGCTGAAATCTTGGGAGGAGGTAAGGGCAATCAAGACAAGAAGGAGGATTAAGAAAAGAGAATAATATCACATCACACTAGGAAATGCTTATATTTTAAAGGAATGCACGGAGGAAGACAAAACCAAATAAGACAGAGAAGGCAGAGAGGTAGGTAGTGAAACTGAAGACTCCAGATCCTAAGCGCTTGAAAGCGATGATGCCCTTATACAACACTTCCTTTGCACCCTGGCACACTTCAGCTCAAGGACCTGGTAAGTGTATACTAGATTTCTGTTGATTCAGCTGATCTTGGTTCCTGTTCTATCTTCATACTCCGTGACTTTCAAGGTTTCTTTCAACCCCCAAAACCACGAATTCCAGTCTCTAACTTCCTTCCTGCACTGTCATTATGCCTTCTTCTCTCTTCCTTTCCTATCCATGGGCAGAGCTCTGGTAAGCACCGCAGCACCTGAGGGCTGCTGGAGAATGCTCCTTGGATCTCCACTGCCTTGGAACTCCTTGCCTTCCTGACCAAATGCACTATTACTTACAGTTTTTCAGAGGCAATGTTCCCAGAGGTGACTTCATTAATTCTTACCAGCTTCTTTGTTCCAATCTAGTATATAATCAGACTCTCAAGAGTTTCTGAAAACTTCCTACGATGAGCAGAGGATGCTTCCTGGGTGTACTTCTGAATGCTAGTGGATTAAAGACAAGCCTTATTCCAGGTAGTAATAGACATTCCTCCCACCCCTTCATCTTCCAGCCCAAGCACAGAATCCAAGAGAAAGTAAACACAGTAAAAGGGACTTAGGGTGCCACAATGGAATATGACAAGTACATGATGAATGAGGAAGAATTTCCGTTCTGTACTTATCTACTACTGCTTGGGAATCTGACTACTTTGTAGGCAGCTGGAGAGCAATGCAGTTTAGGGAAGCCACCATCATTCTGGTAAGTGGAAGCAGAAGATGTATTAGGAGCACATCTATGATCCCCACCACCACCACCACTCCCCAAAGCTGCTTTTTGTTGGAGATAGGAAGTGCATGGCATAGGATGGCACAATCACCAGACTGTACTACAGATGAGGAAATGCAAGACCTCCCAGCCATGAGTGATCACCCAAGCATTTCAATATGGCAGGGGAGTGAGGAGTCCAGGCAAGATCTGTCTAAATCTTCCTGGTGGACTTTAAGGTATATGGGAATAAGTAGGTTCACATCCAATTTCAGACTCAAGAAGGTTCCAGGGCACTTAGATTAATTAATGATGCATCCTTAATGAGTCTAGGTGGTGGTCTAATAACTGCCAAAAGAATGAACTTTCTAGCGGGGCAAAAAGCCAAGGCAGTGCAGAGATGCTGCTCAGACTAAGATTTCCCTCTAAGGAAGAACCTTCAAAGTTCCCTCTGATGCTAAAGCTTGGGATGAAGAGTCATATAAATGGTACCTCACACCCAGGAACCCTACTTGAGCAAAAATGTCCCTAATTTAAGGGAAAGGGAAAGCAACACTGGAAGAAACCAGAGTCTCCAGGCCTTCATTCTTTTTTTGAGGGCACAAAGGCCTCAGATAAAATGGACTAATAGGTCTAAGCCATCAGTTTATACACATGGAATGGGATTTCAGAGTACACAATATTACTCGGACAGCTGAAAGGCCAAGTTAGTCTCACGTATCTTACTTCAGACCCTGGCACAAACAGAACAGCTTCAATGCCTCATTCCTTTCTCTAAAGGTTAGGAGATGGAGCCCAGCTGTTGAGTAGGGTGTTAATAGTAAGGTAACTGAGTTGATGCTGTACTCGTAGAGCTGGGCTTTATTCAAACACAAATCTATAAAAATTCTGGCTCTGGCTTGTTTGCAGGCACTGACAGTAACCAGATTGGAAAACTCCATGTCAAAGTGGCTGCAATAGAAAGATATATGAAGCAGCATCCAGAAGGGTGGGCTTAAGAAAAACAGGTAGTAGACACTGAAAGAATAGTAGATACTAATTAAAAAAAAAATTCAGTGTGTTGAGACACTGCTAATGCAGCCAGACGGCAGTGAAGGGCAACAGGAAGGTTAGGCTGTGACCAGCGCTGAACCCTAACTATAACTGCTACATGTTAGATGATACAAACAGCCTAGGCCTAAAGATTGGAAACCCGTAGCAGCCGGTAGCTTCTTCTAGGATATACTTCTTATGTCCTGTGATGAAGGCCTGATTTCTGATTTCTATTTGCTGTGAAGCGGGGCTGGTGAGCAATGTAGTCTGGAAGAATGGGGTGGTCAGCAGGAATTGGGCAAACTGAGGCAAAGAAAAGCATAACAAAATGGAGCAAGATTCATGATATATAGAAACGATAAGCTGAAGCCAGGAGTCCAGGTAAGCACTCAGCAGCCCCAAGTCACTGAAAAAGATGGAGCAAAACTAGAATCAAGCTAAAACTCCAAGTTTAGCACAGAGCTAAAAGAAAACAAACAGTCACCATGTACCAGACACCCAACCTTGAAACTGAAGAGAAGGCCTGCCGCAGTCATTTTCCTTGAGTGAGAATCAATGACTAGCTCCCCTGAAAACAGTCAGGCTGCCATCTGTGACTGGGGACAAATATCTGAAAGGTCTGCTGCAAAGAAACTTGCCACACAAGGCAGGAAGAGAAGCAGCATCTCTACCTAAGCCCTGGCACAGCCTGACGGTGGGGAGATATACGAGATAGGAAAATGATTCCATCGACACTTTAAAAAAAGAGATGGGGGCCGGGCGCAGTGGCTCAAGCCTGTAATCCCAGCACTTTGGGAGGCCGAGACGGGTGGATCACGAGGTCAGGAGATTGAGACCATCCTGGCTAACACAGTGAAACCCCATCTCTACTAAAAATACAAAAAACTAGCCGGGCGTGGTGGCAGGCACCTGTAGTCCCAGCTACTGGGGAGGCTGAGGCAGGAGAATGGCATAAACCCGGGAGGCGGAGCTTGCAGTGAGCTGAGATTCGGCCACTGCACTCCAGCCTGGGCGACAGAGCGAGACTCCGTCTCAAAAAAAAAAAAAAAAAAAAAAGAGATGGGGCTGGGCGCAGTGGCTCATGTCTGTAATGCCAGCACTTTGGGAGGTCGAGGCAGGTGGATCACATGAGGTCAGGGGTTCGAGACCAGCCTGGCCAATATGGTGAAACCCTGTCTACTAAAAATACAAAAATTAGCTGGGCGTGGTGGCAGGTGCCTGTAATCCCAGCTACTCAAGAGGCTGAGGCAGGAGAATCACTGGAACCCAGGAGGCAGAGGTTGCAGTGAACTGAGATGGTGCCATTGTACTCCAGCCTGGGCAACAAGAGTGAAACTCCATCTCAAAAATAAATAAATAAAGAGATGGCTTTCCTAAAACCATGAGTGACATACATGGTGAAATTAGAAATCTTCTAAGGTACTCAGTTAAAGCTGGGAGTGTATGTGTGTAACATAAGATATTCTATTTAACTCTAAAACATAAAAAAATAAGTTGCCAACTTCATTCTACTCATTCATCTTTTGAAAAGTGTTAAGATTTACTAAAATCATTAAGCAAGCTCAGTGTAAAGGCTTCATAAGTGTAAGTATTTAAGAACACATTTATGATTATAAGTTATAAAACCACAGTTGGGCTATTCAATAGCAATACCAGAGATACATACATTTCTCAGAAGAAAATATTAGCCTCAAATCATGAGCAAAAATGAGCCTATGAATTGACAAACATGCCTCACTTACTGATATAATGCTACTGTTCTCATCTCCTTTTTTCTCTTCCTGTTCTTTTTTTTTAAAGTTGGGGGTCTTGCTATGTTGCCCAGGCTGGCATTGAACTCCTGGGCTCGAGGTATCCTTCCGTCTCAGCCTCCCAATTCGCTGGGACTACAGGCATGTACCAGTATGCCCAGCAATTCTCATTTAAAATATAATTATTTTGTAGAAGTTAATTTTATGGCATATTTATGCTGCATTCTCTCTCTCTCCTCTCTCTCTCTCTCCTCTCTCTCTCCTCTCTCTCTCTCTCTCTCTCTCTCTCTCGCCCCCCTGCTTTTTTTTTCTTTTACACCCAGGCTGGAGTACAATGGCATGATCACAGCTCACTGCAGCCCTGACCTCCTAGGCTCAAGTGGTCCTTCCACCTCAGCCTTCCAAGTAGCTGGGACTACAGGCACATACCACCATGCCCAGTTTATTTATCTTTTTTTTTTTTTTCTAGAGGTAGGGTCTTGCTATGTTGCCCAGGCTGGTCTCCAACTCCTGGGCTCAAGCGATCCTCTCTCTTCGGCCCCCCAAAGTGCTGGGACTACAGGTGTGAACCACCACTCCTGGCCTTATGCTGATTTTTCAAATACTAACATGGTTCATTCAAAGAAAATCAATCCACAACTAAAAGAGTATGCAATTCCAATTACCAAGTAAAGAAACTTTTTATTGATGGGTGCTGACGAGTTGATGGGTGCAGCACAGCAACATGGCACAAGTATACATATGTAACAAACCTGCACGTTATGCACATGTACCCTAGAACTTAAAGTATAATAATAATAAAAAATAAAATAAATTAAAAAAAAAAAAAAAAAAGAGTTATCGGCCGGGCATGTTGGCTCAGGCCTGTAATCCCAGCACTTTGGGAGGCCGAGGAGGGTGGATCACCTGAGGTCAGCAGCTCGAGACCAGCCTGGCCAACATGGACAAACCCTGTCTCTAATAAAAATACAAAAATTAGCCAGGCATAGTGGCAGGTGCCTGTAATTGCAGCTACTTGGGAGGCTGAGGCAGGAGAATCACTTGAACCCAGGAGGCGGAGGTTGCACTGAGCTGAGATCGTGCCATTGCACTCCGGCCTGGGAATAAGAGCAAAACTCTGTCCCAAAAAGTAAAAACTTAAAAAATTTAAAGAAGAGTTATTAACAAGTTTGGGGAGTTAGGAATAAACACATGAAGCATTAGCATAATGGAATCAACCTCAGTATCTATCAACAGCTGAATGGATAAAGAAAATGTATATATATACAATGGAATACCAGTCAGCCTTAAAAAGAAGGAAATCCTGTCATTTATGACAACATGGATTAATCTGAAGGATACTATGTTAAGTGAAATAAGCCAGGTACACAAATACCATATAATCTCACCTATATGTGGAATCAAAAAAAAAAAAAAAAGTCAAACTCATAGAAACAGAGCAAAATTGTGGTTACCAGAGGCTGGAGGGATTGGGAAGAAGTTGGTCAAAGCATCAACACAAAATTTCAGTTACGCAGAAGGAATACATTCAAAAGATGTATTATACATCATGGTGACTACAGTTAATTACAATATATTGTACACTTGAAAATTGCTAAGAGAGTATATTTTAAGTGTTCTCAACACAAAAAAAATAAGTATGTGAAGTAATGGGTATTTGCTTGATTTAGCCATTCCATAATGTATACATATATCAAAACGTCATGTTGAACACCATAAATAGATGTAATTTTTACTTGTCGATTAAAAACATATATTGAAAAAGAGCATATAATGGTGATGATTGCATAGCACTCTGAATGAAATTAGAGTCACTGAACTGTATGTATTTAATGCTACTTAAAAATGGTTAAAATGGCAAATTCTGTATTATACATATTTTACCACAACAAAAAAATACATGAATGGGGAAAAGAAAGAGTTAGTGTATTTTGCAATTACGCACCCTTTGTATATATTCAAAATTTTTTTGGCACTCAGATAATTCACTCAGATAATTGTGTAAGACTAATACATCAATTAAAAGCCTTTACCTAAGTTTCCATTTCAAAGATTAACCATACAACAGAAATTCTAAAGTCAAAAGTTCAAACAGCTAATATATGCAAAATATTTGAGGCATAATGCCTAAAAGCATTTTAAGGTTACGCAGTCTCACAACTGTATTACCATTACCTCCCTGAGGTTCTTATTCAACTATCATGCGACAAGAACATTTAAAAACCCAGGTTGTTTCTTAAAATTAAATGAAAAACCAATTTATCTAATGAACATAGATAATTTAGGAGTTTAAATATCACTAAACATTTTTAAATCATTATAATTCAACTAACCTTCTTTTTTCTCATTAATCTTTCTCTGAATTTATGAGTGATAAATCCCCTTGGGCCAGTGAACCGTAAACGCTGATACTTAGCCTGAATGTACAAGCTCTTCTGTACCAGGCCTGATTTATAATTGGGCTGGCATCTGCCACCTCTAAAGTTGCTCTGTGAAGGAAAAAAAGGAATTAAATGTTAAAACTACACCTTCCAAGTCTACTTTATTAGTAAACAGATGAGTGGGTGGCTGGGTGCGGTAGCTCACGCCTGTAATGCCAGCACTTTGGGAGACCGAGGCGGAACTCCTCAAGCTGATCGCTTGAGGTCAGGAGTTCGAGACCAGCCTGGCATGGTGAAACCCCGTCTCTACTAAAAATACAAAAATTAGCCAGGTGTGGTGGCAGGCGCCTGTAATCCTAGCTACTCAGGAGGGTAAGGCAGGAGAATTGCTTGAACCTGGGAGGCGGAGGTTGTAGCGAGTCACTGCTCTCTATGCTTGAAAAGCACGAAAGAGCGCCACTGCACTCCAGCCTGGGTGGCAGAGTAAGACCCTGTCTTAAACAAAACAAAACAAAAAACAGATGAAAAACTGTCTGATACTTGGAGCTGTCTGGATTCTAGGCCTTATAGATATTAAAACAGAAAGAGTTAATGATGGTGACAAAGTATGTTTCTCTCAAGCTGGCTTCCTAGTTCATTTTATATATTAATATATATTTTTAATTTTTATTCTTAGCTGGGCATGGTGGCTCATGCCTGTAGTCCCAGCTTCTCAGGAGGCTGAGGTGGGAGATAGCTTGAGTCTTGGAGGTAGAGGCTGCAGTAAGCTGTGATTGTGCCACACACTCCAGCCTGGGTGACAGAGCGAGACCCTGTCTCAAAAAAACAAAACGACAACAACAAAACCTGTATCAAACCAAATTTTGAAAACTGTTAAGTTAAAAGATTTTGAGGGCAGGCACAGTGGCTCACACCTACAATCCCAGCACTTTGGGAGACAGGTAGGAGGACTGCTTGAGGCCAGGAGTTCAAGACCAGCCTGGGCAACAGCGCGAGACCCTGTCTCTACAAAAAAATTAAAAAAGAAAAGAATTTGAAATTAATTCTTGAAATTCATCAAGCTAACAAAATAAAATGTTCAGAACCTCTAATGAACTAAAATTATTCTTCTGATTCATAGTGAAATATATCAAATCCCAATGAGAGGGAAAGATATAAAGTATCAATATCTATTTAAGAATCAAAAAATATTTTAACTTTATTCCTGTTAATACCTTCAAACAAATCTTTCTTTACTACAAAAGACCGATTACTTAAAAAGAACATTTCCTAACCTGCATATATTGTGCAGCACTACATTAGACATAAGAGGACAATGGATATTCGTGTGTTTCTCATGTGGTTGATAAGAGAAATGGTCTCTTGTTAATTTACTGCTGGGGGTGGAAGAGGAAAACAGTCCTCAGTTTTGTCAGTCGTGAACCAATCCTCTCCAAACCTTCCCAAACAATTCTCCAAATCTCCCTCCCTCACTTTCCCATATCACACACTGCTTGTGTCTCCCCGCATTTCCAAGCATCCTCCTAGAATAATCTAAAACAGATGGGAGCACTGGCGCAAAGGTTCATAGATGGAGTCTATCTCTGCCCTGCTAAATCTTAAAAACTCAGCTACTTGCCAACTTACTGGAAGAAGCTGCATTAAGTTCTTGACTATGAAAGGGATTTCTTCCCCAAAATCATTCAATTAAATTCTCCTATAGAAAATAAACTTGAAGCCATACGAAGAAAAACCCTGGGCTGAATGAAACTTTTAACAAGATCAGTTCAGCATAACTTGAATATTGGAAGATCTAATTCCAAGAAGTAGAGAGAAATATGGTAGAGAAAGACAGACTTTGGTGACCCAGCGTCCTCTCTCAGGCATAGTAAACTATAAAACTGTTCTGAGCTTATTTAACAAAATTCATACCTAATATCATATGCAAGGTACAAAGACTAAACAGATCCACCTCTTTTCCTTCAGGGGCTGAAAATGAGTAGAGATGCTGGGTCTAAGCACTAGAGACGCAGCTACTCCTTCTGATTTTGCCAATAGGAGTCTACCAAGATCCAGGAAAAGGGCTCTCCATGCTTGAAATGCACAAAAGAGCATTTAATTTGAATGGCACAAGCAGGAAGTCTTATTCTTCCATTTGCCTTACCACTCAAGAGCTAAGAACTCAACCAGTGCTCATTTATTAAGCAGGTACAAGGGTCAGAATAAAAGCTATACATTCTATATCTTTAAAATAGCAGCCGTTGCATACTAAATTTATTCCCAAATGTGTTTTTTTAAAATAAAATCAGAATTTTACTCAGAAGATTGATACATAAACTTTATTATCTGCTAATTTGTTCTTATCTTCTCAATTTTCTCAAGTAAAAAGGAAAAGACAACCTAGTTACATGTAAATGTTTCATCACAAAGGTGCATGGGAAGAGTTTTGTCTTTAAATCAAATTCTTTCTTTGTTTTTAATAAAAAACATCCCTGAGTCACATTCCAACTACTACATGGCCAGGGTCCAATCAAATGGGATGAAACTAATAGTGGCCCCTTTTAGAATGTTTCAGGGAAAGAGTTTACTATTTGTAAATGATTAAGGCTGAAAACAGAAGCCAAAATTACAAAAGCAAACAAAAGCACATTTCGTTTATAGAAAGTTAGGGTCTGAATAAATATTTATACACCTTTACAGATATGAGTCCAGATTTTTTTTTTTTTTTTTTTTTTTTGAGATAGAGTTTCCCTCTGTCACCCAGGCTGAAGTACAGTAGTGCAATCTGGGCTCACTGCAACCTCTGCCTCCTGGGTTCAAGCAATTCTCCTGCCTCAGGCTCCAGAGTACTTGGGACTATAGGTACATGCCATTGCGCCCAGCTCATTTTTGTATTTTTAGTAGAGACAGGGTTTCACTAAGTTGGCCAGGCTGATCTCGAACTCCTGACCTCAAGTGATTTGCCCGCCTCGGCCTCCCAAAGTGCTGGGATTACAGGCGTGAGCCACCATGCCCGGCCAGATATGAGTCAAGATTTCCTCAACATGAAGAGCTAACAATAATAACTCCTAAATAAACTATTATAAGGTTGAATACAATATTAACCTCTAAAGAAGTCAATAAAATTTTTTACAAACACTACAATGGCTGCATTAAATAACAACCCTCTTTAAACACTATTTGTTTCCCTTTGATAATAAAGTTTAGATTAACCAGCAACTAAAGCAATGCCAGGAGGAAAAGAGATTAGGTCTTAAGTGAGTTGTTGTTACTCGAGCTGCTGTTGCTTTTTAACAAGAGGACAGTTATGAAGTTGTGAAAGGGGAGAACTGGCTGCAGCAAGACCCATAACATCAAAAATATTAAGCTACTAATTTAGTGAAAGCCAAAATGTATGCTAGACTGAACCATGGCTTTAAAATTATGGCCTAATATATAGACATCTAAATAGAATAAGTACAATGGCTCTGTAATAATTTTCAAAGACTTGGCCAAAGAAATAGATTTTATTCTTTTTGAAATTTAGTGTTTGGTTGATTTTATTTAACTTCCATCCTCAGAGTACTTAGTAAGAGGAAACAGATTATGAGCCATATTGGGAAAACAAATGCAGAAATGATGTATTACAGTGGAATAGTTAACAAAACCAAGCAGATTCCTCTTTTCACAATTATTTCAGAAATGGGTATGTAAGACATAATGAAGCACATAATTTTACAAAAAAAAATTTATGCCAGGCCTATTTCTCAATTATTTTCTTAAGGCTACAGAAAATTTCAGGTAAAACAGAATTATAATGAGACACTAATGTTAAGACTATCTGCACAAACCTGACACATCAGAGCTAATCTTGAGACTGATGCAATCCATTTCTACATGTCCTCTAAGGTGATTACTACGTCGCTTTGAACTAGTCCAATTCATGTAAAAAGTAAACTATAGCAAAATATTTCCTTTTTTTTTTTTTTCCTTTTGGAACAGGGTCTCTTCGCTGTGTCGCCCAGGCCTGAGGGCAGTGGCACAATCTCGGCTCACTGCAACCTCTGCCTCCCAGGCTGAAGCGATCTTCCCACCCCAGCCTCCTGAGTAGCTGGGATTACAGGTGCACACCACTATGCCCAGCTAATTTCTGTATTTTTTGTAGAGACGGGGTTTTGCCATGTTGCCCAGGCTCTTCTCGAACTCCTGAGCTCAAGTGATCCACCCAAAGTGTTGGGATTACAGGTGTGAGCTACAGTACCCAAGCAAAATATTTCCTTTTCTTTTTTTTTTTTTTTTTTTTTGAGACGGAGTCTCGCTCTGTCGCCCAGGCTGGAGTGCAGTGGCCGGATCTCAGCTCACTGCAAGCTCCGCCTCCCAGGTTTACACCATTCTCCTGCCTCAGCCTCCCGAGTAGCTGGGACTACAGGCGCCCGCCACCTCGCCCGGCTAATTTTTTTGTATTTTTTTTAGTAGAGACGGGGTTTCACCGTGCTAGCCAGGATGGTCTCGATCTCCTGACCTCGTGATCCGCCCGTCTCGGCCTCCCAAAGTGCTGGGATTACAGGCTTGAGCCACCGCGCCTGGCCAATATTTCCTTTTCTTAGGAAGGATTATTTCTTCCCACTATTTTACTACAAAGAATTGTACACTTCTAAGCATTCATATAACATTATATAACTTTAAATGATTGCTCAAGAGGTAAAGTTATATATATCTTGAAAACATTTTTCTATGAATTTATGTTAAAGTATCTTCCCTTAAAGAAAAAAGGTAACAGAAAATAAATCTTATGATGCTCTTAGAAAAATACTATAATCAACTATATCTGACCAATCAGAACATGTAGGAAGCACTTAGATCTGAAAGCCCATCTATATTGTCTATAAGTTATGCAGACATCACATTTTCAGTTGATGTGATGCCCCATTACTCAAGAGATCAAAAGATGGCATAAAACACGTATATATTCTATGACCGTAATTATTTTTAAAAACTTCATGTCACACATGTTCTTAGATATACAAACCACTGGCTAAAAATGTAATCTATTCAATGCCTACAAATTATGTTACTCTTGTTGAATAAAATCTTTCAACATCTATAAATTTTGACTCTCAAGAAGCCAATATTAATAGACCTCACTCAGCTAACCTTCTAGTCCATAGACCTCACTCAGCTAACCTTCTAGTCCATAATTTTAGATAGTTTCTACTACTTTTCTATTCATACTAACTTCCTCCTAATGAGTTAACTACTCTATCAAGCCTGCCTGCCACTTTTACACAAAAAGCTCAAATTCTTTCCTTTATTTAGGGGAGGGAGACAATATGAGTGAAAAATATGAATAAAGTACCTATTACAGGCAAGAAACTGTCAAAATTGATTTTAAAAGCACCTCAACTTTTGTGAGCAAGGATACAGAAATATAATACCTTGGGCCGGGTGCAGTGGTTCAAGCCTGTAATCCCAGCACTTTGGGAGGCCAAGGTGGGTGATCACTTGAGGTCAGGTGCTTGAGATCAGTCTGGCCAACATGATGAAACCCTGTCTCTACTAAAAATACAAAAATTAGCTGGGCATGGTGGCGCGTGCCTGTAATCCCAGCTACTTGGGAGGCTGAGGCAGGAGAATAGCTTGAATCTGGGAGGCAGAGGTTGCAGTGAGCCGAGATCACGCCACTGCACTCCAGCCTGGATGACAGAGGGAGACTCCGCCTCAAAAAAAAAAAAAGAAATATAATACCTTGTATTATAATTCTAACTCCATATATTTGGGGGATGAGGTGTTCTGGATAATCAAACATATTGGTTGATTAAAAATTATCATTCATATCAGATACAGATGTACCAATAATTAGAGTGTGATAAAATATGCTTTGACAAAGCTACCTGGACCAGAATCTTCCTGTGATGACCCAGAACACCTCTAAGGGTTGTGTGTCCATGGCAGGGTTTTTCAATCTGTGATTCTTGGAGAAAGCTCTACAGCTCCGCACGTGTATCTTAGAGGTAAAGGTTCTGGCTTAAAGGGAGGGTCTGCAGTCTTGCCTGTCTCCCCACCTAGAGCCACTCCACCTGCATCTGTTTTATGTATTTGTGTTTCCATGTAATATTTGGAAAAGGATTCTACTGGTAAAAAAAAAAAAAAAAAATTGAAAATCAAGTCCTAAGGAAAGGGGTCATCAATAAATTGATTACAGTTAACTACAAATGTCCAGAAATACTAGTTTATAGCTACCATTTGAAATCATATTACAAAACAGCTCTTGATTTACTAACACTAAAACATTATGTCCAAAGCATAAAACCAAAGCTGGAATTAAATGGAAAACAACACTCAATACCTTGAAAGGTCTTACTCTTGTGTTTCGGCGATTTCCCTCAACCTGAAATGGTTTGTGAGTAATTATGTCTTTTCTCTGCGTAGTATAATTCTGCATGAAAAAAAAGTAGTGGTGTGGGTTAATAGACTTTAAAGTTTATTTTAAAAGCTTGTTTACCATTAGAAAACACATTTTAAATGTACAGGATTAAGAACACAAAGCAGGGAGCAGGGAGCTTAGCCGTAGAGCACATACACATCTCCTCCTTGACCCATGCTAACTTGACCCTCGACCTTGACTACCATGATCCATGCCAGTTTGTGAGGAGCCAGGATCATTTATGCCTGTAACAAGTATAAAACATACTCGTGTATAACATAATGAGTGAGTTTGAGAAAATCGAGGATATATCTAGCATTTATTCAGGCACCTAGGAGAGAAATGAACCCATTACTATCAGGAGTTGCTAAAGGGTTCCTACTGCCTAAGAAGAATACAAATCCTCAACATTGCAGGAGGCAGGTATTCCTGACTCAGGTAACTGATTTGAGGTGATGCTCTTGCCATGGCTAGAAAAGTATCAGAAATAAGAGAAAGAACTACATTAGTAAGTCTATAACTATGAGGAACCAAAATCCTCTGGTGGAAACAGAATAGATTACATTTTAGCTGGTGGAAACAGAAAAGATGGGGCCCATTCTCAAGATGGTTTCCTTTTTCTAAAATCAACAGTCTTATCACCTTCTATTATTTCCACTTTCTGTGGAGTCTGGCCAGAGGAAGGACTGTACTAGGCAACTGCTGACATGGCTCCCAGTGATCCAACCAATTATTCCTCCCTTTGAATGTGGGCAGGACCTAGGAGGCTGCTTCTTGCAAAAAGAATATGGTAAAGGATGAGATTTTACTTGTGAAATTAGGTTACCAACTGTGGCTTCCATCTTTCTCACCATTACTTGCCTGTTCTTATGGAAGCTAGCTGCCATTTTGTGAGCTGCTCTATATAAAGGCAAATCTTTAAGACAGAAAGTAGATTAGTGTTGGCTGGGGGTGGCAAAGGGGAGTAACGAAACAGGCATGAGGGCTCATACTGGGTAATGAAAACATTCTAAAAGTGGACTACGGTAATGGTTGCACGCTTTGGTTAATTTACTAAAAATCATTAAATTGTACACCTAAAATGGGTGAATTTTATGGTATGTAAATTATGCCTTAATAAATATGTTCCAAGAGAGCTTAAGAGTTGTTCCCAAAAAATCTTTTTTGAAATTTTTTTATTATTATTATTTTTTTTTTGTAGAGATGAGGTCTAGCCACGTTGCCCAGGCTGGTCTTGAACTCCTGGGCCCAAGAAATCCTCCTGCCTTGGCCTCCCAAAGTGCTAGGATTACAAGCATGAACCACTGCACCTGGCCCCCCAGAAAATCTTAAGAAAGCTAGATTTATTAGCTTTATTTAATGAATCCAATAAAATGCTACTAAATCAAGTAAGAAATGACCATTTCTTCTGTCATAATAACTTTACATATCAACGGAATCTTATAACATATACTTAATGAACAGTTACAAACGTGAAAAATATTGGTGATCCCTGTACATTCCGATGTATTGGAGAAGAAGAAATTATAAAAATGAAAATTTTAGAACTGTGATCTTACCATGTAAGGTTTTTCAATACATTTTTTAAAATTTGATTTTATAAAATGCATGGGTTTTTGGAATCCATCAGTATGAACATTCTTTACCTTTGAAAAACTGGAACTCTGATCTTCCCTAATAAGGAAAGAGAGAAAATAAGAATATTTTATTAGTATAACATTTTTTCCAACAAATAAACAAGAATAATTTTAAAAAGCCCCTTCAGAAACAATTAAAGTAGCACACAAATTAAATCTCAATGATCTATCACTACTAAAATTACAAATGATAGTCATTAGGCCTAAACCCGTCATTTTGCCTCATTTTCCAACAAATGTTATTTACCTAAGTTGGAGGTTAGCAATGGGGAAAAACATTCCTTGAACCAGGGTTCTCAATCTGGGGTCTAAGGATAGGCTTCCTGGGGGCTGTAACCCCCGAAACCATATGTGAAATGTGTGTTTTGTGTAAAGATAATTACTGCTCTAGAACCTTTGGCAGCACTGCCCCCCTCCCCTTCTTGCTAACAGGCTCTTACTGGTGGAAGCACCAAGGGCTCATGATCCAGCCCATTCATCAGAGGCAAGGTGTATGACTGGCTCAGGGTCCCCTCACTGGCAGAGCTGAGGCCTCTGATACTGCAGGGCCACAGCAGGGAACGACAGCCGCCTCTCTCCCGTCATCATGGGGTCCTGAGGCCACAAAGGGCTCTTCTCAGGCAGCCCTATCTGGGAGGGAGGTCCTTCCCTGGACTCTTCCTCTGATCTCCAAAGCCTCATTTCCACAGCCCTTGGGGGTTCCTCTCCGTGTCACACCCTGCATCTCTCCACAATGCTTCTCAGCCCCTTCCTGTGTCTTCCACAGGCCCACCTTCAGTCTTTCCCATGGATTCCCCACTGGCAACAAGATAACTTCCACACTCTTCATCGTGACCCCATGGCCCTTTCTGCTCTGGCCCTTGCTACCTTGCTCCAATCTCCCCAACAAGCACACTGAGCCTTAGGATTTTTGTTTGTTTGTTTTTGAGACAGAGTCTTGCTCTGTCGCCTAGGCTGGAGTGCAGTGGCGCAATCTTGGCTTACTGCAAACTCCACCTCCTAAGTTCAAGCAATTCTCCTGCCTCAGCCTCCCGAGTAGCTAGGATTACAGGCACGTGCCATCATGCCCCGCTAATTTTTTTTATTTTTAGTAGAGACGGGGTTTCACCATGTTGGCCAGGCTGGTCTTGAACTCCTGACCTCAAGTGATCCATCCACCTCGGCCTCCCAAAGTGCTGGGATTACAGGCGTGAGCCACCGCGCCCAGCCGGGAATATTGAAGCTCATGTGGTTCCCGGCACCCAGCAATCTCTCCTGCTTCTACACCTTTGCATGTGCAGTTCCTTCTGTGACCATTTCCTTCTACTTTGATTAACTTAAAGATTTAGATCCATTTATACCTCTTCAAGGAAGTTTCCTAAACCCTTCTGAGGTGAACTAGGTGCTCCCTGGTATGTGCGCATGTAGCATTTTTGAGTCTTAACACCTATCACTCCGTATTTGTAACTACTGGTGTACCTGTCTGTTTAACAGAACAAGTTGCTATTCCTTCGGAGGAAGCACTGCGGATGATTCATTTTGTGGTCCCAGTTCTGATCCCAGAATCTGACATGAAATAGACACTCAGGGTTTTTTTAAATGTTAAAAAGGCCTATGTTTTGTCAAAACGCTGACGACAATAGGTCAAAAGAGTAAAGTGCAAAGCTGTATATTGAGGATAATTTCAACTATTTAAAATATACACATATGTGCCCAGAAAAAAATAAATGACAAGAAATGTACTAAATATTAACAGTGGTCATCTCTGACTGGTAAAATCAGGAATGCCTTATATTTTTGATTTTATACTTTATTATATTTTTCCAAATGATTACCATTAGTGTATATGACTACTTCTACAAACAAAGCAATGGATTTTTAAAAATTCTCTTTGCAAAGCATATATCTGAAAAGGGAGCTATATCCAGAATATACAAAGAACTCCTACACCTCAACAATAAAAAGACTTTGATTTTAAAATAGGCAAAGGATTTGAATAGAAATTTCTCCAAAAACATACCAATGGCCAATAAGCACATGGAAAGATGCTCAACATCATTAGTCATCAGAGAAATGCAAATTAAAACTACAATGAGATACCACTTTACACTAACTAGGATGGCTATAACCAAAAAGATGACAATACCAATGTTCATAACAGCACTATTTACAATAGCCAAAGGGTGAAAGCAATACAAATGTCCACAAACAGAAAAACAGATAAACAAAATGTAGTACAGCCATACAATGGAGTATTATTCAGCCTTAAAAGAGAATAAATTTTTTTAAAAAAGGAATGAAATTCTGACACATGATACAACATGGATTGACCCTGAAAACACTATGCTAAGTGAAAGAAGCCAGAGAGAAAAGGACAAATATTGTCTGATTCTACTTAGATACCCACAATAGGCAAATTCATATAGACAGAAAGAATAGAGGTTACCAGGGGCTGCAGCGAGGAGAGCATGAGGAGTTATTATTCAACGGAAACAGAGTTACTGTTTGTGAAGATGAAAAAGTTCTGGAAGTGGATACAAACATCTGATGATGATTGTACCAGTGAATATACTCAATGTCAATGAATTTTACACTTAAAAATGGTTAAAATGGTAAATTTAGGATATGTATATTTTGTCACAATACAAAAATTAAATCCTTTGATATTTGATTTTTGACCAGGCAAATGAATGCTCAGATTAGAGAATCTATTTCCCAGCTGCCCTGCAGCTAGGCATAGCCATGGGACTAAATTTTGGACAAGTTATCATGTGTAAATTTCAAGAAGTCTTTAAAGGAAAGGCTAGAATGAGGACATGATGGCTAAAGCACAGATACCCATATTGCATCATGAGGCAGACACTACACACAGAGGATATGAGAGGAAGAAGATCTAAGCAGCCTGGTTCCCTGATGCGTCCACTCTACCATGTCGACCCTATCATGTAGATTTCCTACCTCTAATCTTTTTTTATTACTTAAGAAGGAAATACTTTTTTTCTCTAGCTCTTACAGTCCATTCTCCACCCAGCAACCAGAGTGATCCTTTTAAAATTTAAGTGAGATTATGTCTCTTCTCTGGTTACAACCCAAAATGTTTTCTAACTTCATCCAGAATAAAATACAAAGTCTTCATGTCCTTCAGTTCTTCAAAGTCGTTCGTGACTGGCCTCATCTACTAACTCTCTCCCTTTACTACCCTGTCACAACCCCACTGTCCCCCTTTCTATTCCTTAAACAAAAGCAGGCATGCACCTGTCTTAAGGTCTTTGCTTTTGCTGTTCCCTCTCTTGAAATACTATCCTCTCAAATAACCCTATGGCTAACTCCCTCACTTAATTCACAACCCAGCTACATTTTTTAAAAAGTCATAAGTCTACTCCATGACCACCCTAAATAAAACCGTATCACACATGTCACTCTTTGCTATTAAATTTCCTCTTCTGCCTTATTTTCACCTATCACTCCACTGACATGTATTTATTTTCTTTCTTCTACCATTAAATTATAAGTAACATGAAGACAAAGGTTTGTATATAGTTTTTCATTATATCCCCAGTCCTTAGAACAGTAACTAGAACAAAGAGATCAATATATAAATACCTGTTGACTATATGAATATAATATCTTTATAAAGTGTACTCTACTTCAGTATAGATTATGACTGTTGCAACAGCAAGAATAAAAACTGATGTTTTCCCGTAACCTGCCCAGCTTAAACGACAGACTGTCCTTCCAACTCCTTGTTAAAAAATAAAAAATAAAAGAAATTCTTGGCAGTTTGATGTCCTCTTCAAGTCCACTGATACTATTTTTAAGCTACTTTATCAAACACATTCCATACTTCTATAATAAAACAACTCATTTACATTGTAGGAAACTTAGTAACTACAGTTAGAAAAGTCAGAAATAGTATGTCAGGAGAAAACATGGAGACATTAGAGTAAGAAACGGGTAAGAAATGGAAGCAAATCCAGACCATCCTTAACTTACAATGGTTTGACTTACAATTATTTTACTTTACAGTGGGTTATCGGGATGTTGCCCTATCATAAGTTAAGGAACACCTGTAGAGAACAGATGGGTCCTAGAGGCCAGACAGAATCCCCAAGTGTTAGACTTGCTTGTGAAAGATCCTAAGGTATCAAGGAATAGTAACCTAAATCTAAATGCATTACAATTTAGGTATCCTCTGTCTTGTCTACTCCTTTGGAAACTCTTCATCCATTCATTCAACAAACATGAACTGAGCTCAGGGCAGTGGGGATACACCAGTGAGCAAACACAGACAAAGAGGCTGCATACAATTTTTTGAGGGAAAACTGCACAGGTGAGAAATCACTACATCCTTTGACTTATGATCGCATCATGTTTCATTTCTTTCACATCTCTGTGGAAACTACCCTGACTTGATATTAAAAGTTTATATAAAAACATAATATATAATGAGGTCAATTTTTATAAATTGAATTTCTAAGATAAAATGATAAAATATTTTTCTTATTTAAACAAAGAAATTGAATCAGGATAAAGTGAGAGATTAATAATAAGAGTTGGCGACGATATGGAGCAACTGGGCCCGTCACATGCTGCTGGTGGAAGTGTAAAGTAGTCCAGCCACTTTGGAAGACAGTCTGGCAGTTCCTCAAAAAGTTAATCATAGAGTAACCATCAAACTCATCAATTCCACTCCTAGCCATATATTGAAGAGAAATGAAAACAGGTATCTGTACAAAAACTTGCACACAAATGTTCACAGCACAGTTATTCACAATAGACAAAAAGTGGAAACAACCCAAATGTCCATCAACTGGTGAACGGATCAACATAATACGACACAGCCATGCAATGGAATATTATTCAGCCATACGTAAGAATTCTCACGCTACAACATGGATGAGCATTAAAAACATTATGCTATAGGAAAGAAGTCAGTTATGAGAGGCCACATATTCTATTATCGTATTTATATGAAATGTCAGGCCAGGTGTGGTGGCTCATGCCTGTACTCTCAGCACTTTGGGAGACTGAGGCGGGTGGATCCCTTGAGCGCAGGAGTTTGAGACCAGCCTGGGCAACATGGTGAAACCCCATCTCTACAAAAAAAAAAAAAAAAAAAAAAAAAAGAAAAATCAGCCGGGCATGCTGGCAGGAGCCTGTGGTCCCAGATGCTCGGGAGGCCGAGGTGGGAGAATCACCTGAGCCTCACGGAAGGTCGAGGCTGCAGTGAGCTGTGATCATGCCTCTGTACTCCATCCTGGGTGACAGAGACCCTGTCTCAAAACAACAACAACAACAAAATGATTATATGAAATGTCAGGATTAGACAAAGCCATAGATACAGAAAATAGAACAGTGGTTGCCAGGGACTAACGGGGAAGGAGAAATGGGGCAGGGAGTGGCAGCTAATGGGTAGAGGGTTTACTTTTGGGGTGATGAAATGTTTTGGAATTAGATAGTAATGACGGTTGCATAAGTTCGTGAATACACTAAAAACTACTGAATTGTTTACTTTTGCAGGATGAATGTTAAGTAATGTCTCACTTTTAAAAACTCCTCATGGCTCCACTCTGCCTCACCACCTATCCGATACAAATAAAATAATCCAACAGATCCAGCAAAAGACAGCTTGTAGGAACACATCCTTGCACACTATCACACTGTCCTCAAAGCTAGCATTCATAGCACTTAATGCTGACCAGCTACTTTACCTTATACTCATCACTTTACTTAATTTTAATCACCACTGTGAGGCAAGTACAACTCTTATCCCTACTTTACAGACGAGGAAACAGAGACAAAATAATCTGCCCAAAGTCGGTCACATAGCTAGGAATCTAAGAGCCAGGCACTGAACTCACGTCCAACTCCAGTGCTCAAGTTCTTAATCACGTCAAGGGGTAAATATACATCCTAAAGCATCTTACAATCTTTAAAATATGTTGATTGTCTTAAATCTGTTTTTAAAACCTGTTTCTTGGTACTCGGGGTTTCTTACACTTGTTGAGTCAAGGAAAGCATGACAGAGAGCTTGTGTCATTAAGGAGCACAGCCATGTCAGGCATTAACCATTAGGAGACTAGAGACTTTCACACAGCAAGGGACAACATTTTAACTCTTTCATTTTCAATTGTTTTATATGCCTCAACACATCGTTTCACCATGTTTTAATTAGTCCTGAACTTATTGTCAGAATCAAGTCCATGTATTCTGACCTAGTTAGCTACAGACTTGACTTAAAGGTCTTGTCAAATACAGTATCTTACCAATTTGATACAAAAGATTACGGAAAAACAATTAGCACTGTCTCTTTGTATTCATACAGTCTCACTTTTTGGGAGATCCAAGTAGTGTAAGAACTCAAGTGAACTGGAAATGCTGTCCTGTTCAATTATACCTCATAATCATATGGGGCCCCAGAGTTGCCATGAGTTCCATCCATGTGGTATTCAGAACTAGAGATAAACTGGGGTTGATCTAGACTACTGAGGCCCCCTAAACAGAAGTATGAGGTTAAGAAAGAAAAATCTACTGAGGACCTATTTGCCATATATGACATAAGTACTTCACATGTGCCAGCTCATTTAATATTCATAACTGCCCCATAGCATAAATTGATTTTAACATCATTTTATAGATGAAGAGGCTCCAGAGACTAAGCAAATTTGTCCAAGATTGGCCAGCTTGTAAAGTGAGAGAGATGAGATTCAAACTTAGGTCTCTTCTGCATTTTCTACTACACCTGCCTCAATTTCATGGACGATATCCACAAAATGTGGACTTTTTTCACTTTTTGTCAGTACAGTTATCCACAATTATCCAGTACAGACATCCACAGAGAGTCCCAAAAGATAACTGTACTGACTTCAGGAAATTTTCTACTATTCAAAGACTAACCCAGAATCTAAAGCACAGAATGTATCAGAGTTTCAATCAGCTCAAGCTAAATAGTCCTCAATGTATCAGAGTTTCAATCAGCTCAAGCTAAATAGTCCCCAAACTTGCCAGTCCTGCCTCCTGCTAATATTCTAAAAGCGGTAACACTCCTCTTCAGAATTATAAAGACCTCAAATACCCACCTACCCCATAGTTTTTGTTGTTTAAATCAAACCACATATGATAATCACTGAATAACCTGGAAACATTTTAATAGATTTCACTTAAACATATAAGACGGATTTGAAGGAGCAAATCCCTATATTAAAATGAAAATTACCATCACACAAAAAATGTAAAAATATGGTAAAACCCAAAGCTCCCTGATAACAGGATGTTTGTCATCTACTGATTACCTCTCTGCAGCACTAGCTATGTGAAAAATGTGCTCATCTTCATTCTGTAACCGTTCTTTTCGCCTTCTTTCAATGTCATGTCGTAGGTCATTCGGATCTATTATTTTGATCAGAGTCTGAGGAATTTTGACAGAAGACAAACCATTCACAATACTGTTAGTTGCACAAAGACCATATCTAACAAGAACCTTAATTACAAGTCCTAGATAAGTTATCTTGTATTCATCCTGCTAATGGTACTGTAAACTAATACAGATATTTTGAGACCCAATTGACAATAAACAGAAAAGCTCCTAACATTGAACCAGGATTCCCACCTATGAGACTCTAACCCAAAGAAAAGATTATCTACCTAAACAGATTCAAAATAGTATATTTAAAATAACAAAAAATAGAAGCTACTCAAATGTAAAAAAAAAATTAAGAGGAAGGGAAGAATGAGTAAATAAATCATGGTAAACTTAAGTCAAAAGAATAATATACAATCATTTAACTTATGGTAATAAAGACTATGTGGAAGTCAACATAGAAAAGTACTTTTTTTTTTTTTTTTGAGACAGAGTCTCGCTCTGTTGCCCAGGCAGGAGTGCAGTGGCACGATCTTGGCTCACTGCAAGCTCTGCCTCCCGGGATCACGCCATTCTCCTGCCTCAGTCTCCCGAGTGGCTGGGACTACAGGCACCTGGCTAATTTTTTTGTATTTTTAGTAGAGACGGGGTTTCACCCTATTAGCGAGGATGGTCTTGATCTCCTGACCTCATGATCCACCCGCCTCAGCCTTCCAAAGTGCTGGGATTACAGGTGTGAGCCACCGCACCCGGCCGAAAAGTGCTTATTGAAAAAAGTTAATTAGGCCAGGTGCAGTGGCTCATGCCAGTAATCCCAGCACTTTGGGAGGCTGAAGTGGGTGGATCATTTGAATAGGAGTTCAAGACCAGCCTGGCCAACATGGTGAAACCCCATCTCTACCAAAATACAAAAATTAGCCGGGTGTGATGATGGGTGCCTGTAATCCCAGCTACTTGGGAGGCTGAGGCAGGAGAATGGCTTGAAACTGGGAGGAGGGAGGTTGCAGTGAGCTGAGATCACGCCACTGCACTCCAGCCTGGGTGACAGTAAGATTGCCAGAAAAGATGATCAAATAATATTTTGTGTTAAATGACTAAATTATAGGTGATTTTTTTAAAAAGCACAGATTTCCTGTAAGTTGATTATAGGACTTTGATGATTAGAAATTGTCTGAAAATATCATTTGTTCAACAAATTAACCTATCTCCATAAATTCAGCAAAAATTATAATCATTTCACAAGTGAAAAAATTATTTATATATTCTATCAGAAATGTATTAAAATATCTCCTCTACAAAAACTCTTTATTCTCAATGAATAAATTAGCAGTTCTTTTAGAACTTGATATAATTCTTCTAAAACAAGAGCCAGTTTTCTTCCCTCCTGGCTAGTCAAGACAGTCTTTTTAATTAGCAAAGAAATGGGAGGTGGGAGGGGAGGTGTTGGATGGGAACCACACACAACACATGAATAAAGAAATTTAGTCCCTTATTTCCCTTATTTTGCTAGTTCATATTCCACAGAATGTTTCGTACATTCTGCAGTAAACAGAAGGGCAATATCAAATGAAATTTTGTTCCTGTGCATTCATTCCATGTACAATTTAAAAATATATTCCACAAGATTGCTTTGGAAAAAAAACAGGTATCTAATATACTTTCCATAAGCTTTACAGTGTGGAGTTTGGGGATGAATATCAAATGCTGTAATTGCGTGTCAATTTTACAAAGCTGTTATCCTTAGGGATTGTCCCTCTTAGGGAATATTTTTGTCTTTTGTCAGTATTCTCACTCCAACCTGACTGATAGTCAGAATCACCTGAAGAGCTTTTTAATTTCAGATTCCTGGGTTTCAATCCTCCTTCTTCATGTACTGTAACTCCCTTTTCTCTCCCAACCACCAATCTCCTTGCCATTAGTATACCAACAATAAGAAAATTTCTCATCAAAAATTGTATTCACTAACCTGTTCCGATTCATAGATCACAGCTTGTTTACTCTGAAGCTCGGCCAAAGACATATCTATTCTCCTAAAATAATAAAGGCATAGTACAATTAAATAATTATGTTATACACTGATACCTTGGTTCTACTATTACAGAATAGAATTTGAAATAAAGCCAGTATGTTTTAGAGAAAGCAAAAGAAACTTGCTACCAGATAGTTTTTCACCTATATGCAGTCTCCCAGGATATTAATATCCTATGAATCATATTACAGGGAAGCTTTAGTGGTTCTCAAATCAGTAGTCTGTGTAATCTCAACCTTTGCTCTGGTGATATACCGCATTCTCACATGTATTCAAATCAGCTCACAAGACAGGGTACACCACCTGCTCCAACAAGTGCCAGCAGAAGACACATGGTTTCATCTGGCTGCCCTCAGAACACCTATTTGTGATCACATGAAGCAACCTATGATTTCAATGGCTTAACAACTGTCTTTCATTCTTCTACTGAGGACCTCAGGCAGCAATTACTATTGACAGCAGAAGTGAAGTTAGGTATGTAAGTATTTTCAAAGTCCTACACATTTAAACAATGCTAGTCAATGTTTTCAGTGCATCCTATTCATTCCATCAAAGTGCAGTGGCCAGATAATGCTTGGATTATCCTATTATTTTTGTGAAGGAAATGGAATCCTAGAGTCTACAGCAAGCCCAGGTGAGCAGGTTCAGAAAGCAGCACCTTCCCAGATCTTTTCTGAGGTTTATCCCCATTAGTTAAATGGGTATAATATGGTAATCAATCATTACCTGTGTATTTCTGGATCTGAATTCAGTGTAATTTCATTTACATCTGCCTTGTGTGTATCCTGCATTGTTGAGAAACGCTCATGTAAAGTAATACCAGGTGATGGAAAATAATTTGCTGAAAAGGGAAACAAACAGTTTTATCTCAATGTTAAGCTGATTTCACTTAAAAGATTACATATAAGCACAGAAAGAAGGGATTATTTTTTAAAATTCAACCTGTTTTCTCTTAAGAATATGTGCGACCCAAATTTATTTCGAGACTAATTTGTAGCTCTCACGTGCCTTCCCAAGCCCAAACAAGAGTAAAAATGCCTGATTTATTAATCAAAGAATTTTCTTTCTATCTGACATGCCTGCTTACTTGTCCAGGGGAAAAGACAATGGCTCTTTCAAAGCAAGGACCTTTCTTCTCCAAGGTAAGACTTACTATATCTGGAAAGTAAAAATGGCACAGAGCTTCACAGTTGAATGAAAATAAAAAGTAACTTCAAAAACAAGCCTGAAACATCAAAACAATTTCAAACAAATACTAACTGTTATGTCTGCATATCACAGAAGGCCTTCTAATGCCACTTTACTTTAATTCACATTAAAGTGCATGAAAACATTTAGAAATCAGCTACGCTACACACTTTTAATAGGATACAGAGAAAGAGAATACACTTGGCCCATCAGAATGCTACTTAAGCAATCCTCTTCCCTAATTTACTGTTCCTGTTCTGGGACAATCTCCTGGATTTTTCTGCAAATCAGCTCCATTTCTGCCAAGAATCACATTTCCTTTGGGTGAGAGGGACTGGAGCTGAGAGGATGAACTGTTTCAGACAAACTATGTGCTTTAAAGTAAATACACGCCTCAGTTTGAGGGACGCAGAGAAAAAAAAACCTCATTTTCAAAATATATTTTATGAAGGTAAGAAAGATTAATGCAATTGTCTAGTAGAAGTACAAAATAAAAAATTTTAAATTCTTGAAGGCCTCCAGCTTGTAATACCTACAATTGCCTTATTTGTGTAGCATCACTGGGGAAAGTTGTTCTATATCACTGAATTTTCCAATTAATGGAAACTCGCCAGGAGCAAAAACAAAACAATTTAATGCAAACCATTAAAAGTATTTATTTATTACGCAACTCCCAGACATAAAGAATGCCAAAGCAAACTAGAAGTTTCATTGATCACTCAGCATCATCCTTAAGATACAAAGTCCTAGGAATGCCCTCAGGGGGGTTTAAGAATCATAAAATGACCTAGGCTTCCTGATTTCTTGAGTTTCCTATCTGTTTTTGTTGCTTTTTCCTCCCTGTTAGGTTCCCAGTTATTGTTTCTTACTGCTCTCAGTATGCCTTGTCTTTTGCAGCAGCCAGCCTCTCCCTTTCTAACTTGCAATTTCCAATCTACTAACACTTGAAGCACAAGGTTATTGGAACTACATATAAAGAACTAGGCTCAAATGAATGCCTGATACTCTCTTCAAAAGATTTCCTAATTCACAGTCTAGCTTACAATGAAGTATTAATTACTATTAAACTATACTGCAGGTGTTTACCTGTATCTCGTGAAACGTTACTACATTACTTTTGTGTTATCCCTAATGTATGTGCAAAATATACCAACCTTTAACTTGATGGATTATTGTTATGATTTCCTGAGCAAATTCTCCTGTAGGTTTGTTTTCAGTATTCTGAGTTGAGTCAAGATGTTCAAACACTGGATGAAAGTTCTCACTTTTCCTGCCAACAGCAACCAAATCATGTGACATCTGTCTCTCTGTGGAATAGCTAGAAGCAACCCTAGAATAATTCGCAAATGTTTAACTAAATTTGAAACTATTTTGTGGAGAAAAGAATTTATCAAAAATTAAGATAGCTACAAAACTAAAAAGATGTATATCTTTTCTTATAATTAAGGCACTAAATTCCATGCCATAAAACATGTACAATAACAAGTAGGAGAAATTAACTACAGATACATGGCTCTGAGTTCTTTCAAATCAGAGGTCATTAAATATTTGCCACTTTAATAATAAAATCCTTCAAATTCTAAGTGAAACAATTTTTACTTCAAAAACACAAGGTATTAAGGACACTTACTATGCAAAATGTAATTGATTAGATTATTTTCTACTTCCAAATGGCCAAAATATTGTTAGTCCAGCAAAATTATTTTATCTTGAAATACTACCACACTTTAAAAAGCCGATATCAAACATAAGAACCTCTCTAACTTAATAAAAATCCTTATATCTTTATATCAGTAATAAGAAGCTTAGAATTGTATTTTGAAATAAAATTCTGTTAAGAGGTTAACTTAATTACAAAGTCTCACTAAATTCTCAGAAAATAGTCTTAGCTGTTAGGCAAAGTTATGGTCATTAACACCAGTTACAGTGTTCACCCTCAATGTACCCATAAAGAAATACTACCATTTATTATATAACCCCGGCTATCTTACCACTTTAATGCCTTCTGAATCTTATAACTTTTGTTAAGAGCTCTCCTGACGTCTAAGTACTTTTACAAACTAATGGTTATGATACAGAGCTAACTATTATTGAGGGCTTATCACGTGCCAAACATGGGGGCTTAGAGCTTACCAACATTATCTCATTTCATCTTTACAATAGCCCTATGGGGAAGGTGCCACGACCCTGAGACAATGGACGTCTTGGTTGCTTTGTCTCACATCCTAGAGATTGAGCATTCAAATGAACACGTCTTCCAACTGTTGTAATGAAAAACTATACCTTATTCCAAGAATGCTGTGCTTGCTTAAAACTACTCAGAAATTCTTTGTCTGGAGGTACTTTATGCATCAATGAAGAAATTTTCTCATTATTTTATAATTATATCTCATTTTGGACCCAAAATGTCACTAATCAGCTTGTACCTATCTTATTTCCCTGTACTTAACTCTAAATTGCTTTTGGCTCTTCTCAAAAATCAAGTTCATTGTCCAAAGAACTGACATTTGCAACTGCTGAGGTTCTTAATGGCTACATTACAGGCTCAGAAGATAAATCCGAAAGACAGCCCTAAAGTATGTTTTAAATAACAGAGCACCACTGGAATAGCTCATCATATAGCAGAAAGCAGACCGACAGATGTGTCTGGGGGTACGAGTGCATGCATGCACATATGTATTTATTTATTTAAGTCCTGTAACAGCCATATATCTAAACTGCTGCAGGGTTATAAGGGGCTTACAGATATTCTTTAACTAAAAATTGTAGCTCCTCTAATAAAAATGGTTTTGAGTGTCTATTTATAACTTATCAGAGGAAATGCTTCTATCTGACTTTCCGTGCTCCCTGCTCTCAGACCAGCATTGCCAGGGACAACTCCGTGCCAAGGCAGAAACACAGAAATGGAACCATGCAGCAGGTTGACCGCACTGCTGTGGTTTCGTTGATTCATTAGAAGGACTTTCATTAGAAAGAAGGCGCATTTCCCTTCTTTCCTCCTAATTTGCTCCAAGCTTCCCACTGTGTATGTGATAACTAGGTAAGAGACATTTGCTGGCAAATGTTAGAACACCCCGTAACGACCTCCACTAACAAAGAATTACAAATGCTCTCTGTTTAAGGGGGTTTAAAGTTACAAAATTCCTGTGCCATACCAAAAAAAAAAATAGCCTTTAAAAACATTTTATAGGAAGAAACTAGTATATTTAAATAGAACTATACAAATGGTCCATACACCAGAGGAAATCAGTTGATAAGGTTTTTTTCTGGCAGCCTCAGTTTATCCCAAAAGGAAATAAGCTAATAAAGATGTTCAGTTTTCCAATGGGTAATTATTAACATTTACTTAAAATTTCTTACAAATTACTGCTGAAACTCTTGTCCCCACTCCATGCTCAATCCTCAATCCGCAGGAGTTATATACTTTTAACTATGAAGCTATTATATATTTAATTCCTGAAATCTTAGTGTTTAAACTTGTTATCCATTAAAATTTATCCTAGAGTTCCTCTACTACAAGATATTTAAGAAAAAATTAAAATTATCATTTTCTAGAAAATATACATTAACACAGTAAAACCTCTAAATTTTAGTCTTTTAAAAATAATTATGATACTTTGGTACAAGAAAAACCCTCTTTAGATATGAGAATGCAAAATGTTCTAAATATTTATATTTGTAAATGTAATCATCTTTTGGTTCACATTTTACTTTTTACTATTTCCTATGGTATGGATTGATTAACAAGTTAATAATTTCAGGAAATATCCGCAAAGCAAGTAGTTAAGCTAAAAAGATCAAATGTTCTCATTTGAGATGCATTTTAGACAATTTAAAAAATTAAAATACAGCCAAAAATCTCTATTCTAATACTATTTCTGGTACTAGTTTCATTAAATCTTCCAAGATCCTTTGTTCCCTCGACTGCACTTTCCCTGTTTATTTTTCTGTTTAAGGATATTTCCACTGATGTTCTCTGAGCGTTGTGGGTAATAACCAAGAAAACATAAAAAGCTACATTAAACCTTAATTTCCTGTTGTACACACTTAGGACTCATCAAAGAAACGAACTGCATGGCAAAACGGCAACAAAAAACCCAACAGCAGCCAAAACCAACAGATTCCCCTGCCCTCTGGAAGCTTCTCATATATATCAAAATCCATATGACACATATAAAGTTTTCCTTTCTGTCTTCTTCCAACTAATAACTAACACTTCATACAGCATCCTACAGTTCATATAAAGCACTTTCCCAATTACAGTCACATGCAGCATAATGACGTTTCCATTAATGACCACTTAAATGATGGTGGTACTGTATTTCTAGTGTACCTTTTCTAGGTTTAGATATGTTTAGATATACGAATAGTTACTGATGTGTTACAGTTGCCTACAGTATTCAGTACAGTAACATGCTGTGCAGGTTTGTAGCCTAGAAGCAATAGGCTCTACCATATAGCCTAGGTGTGTAGTAGGTTACATCATCTAGGTTTGTGTAAATACACTCTATGATCTTCAGAAAGTGGCAAAACCGCCTAACAAGACATTTCTCAGAACGTATCCCCATCGTTGAGCAATGCATGACTGTATATAATTTGCTCCTGTCTTCCTAAGAACAAATTTAGAAATTGTGGAGTTGAGGGAAAAGGTTCAGGGAGATTACTCCTCCCCTCATTCCGCATCTCAATACTTTTTGCACAAAAGTCCTCTAGTGGGCCTCCCCAGCCCCAACATGCATTCAGTCTACCTCATAGACGACAACCCTCTGGCAGCCAGAACTGGGCTGCCGGGCCTCTCCTATCAGCTGATAATGTCAAATCCGGCTGGCAGTTGCAGCATTCTTACCTTTCAGTCTCCTTTCCCTCTATTCCTTTTCACTGCTCAAAACCACACAGGTCAAAGTTCCTGTGTATGTTTTACTGCCATTGTTAACCTGTAAATATAAAATTTCTTTTGCCTCATCTCCATGTGTCTGAAATACACCAGCCTTTGAAGCCTAGCTCACATGTCAACTACATGATGCCTCTCTTCAATTTCCCAGCTTGGTACCACCCATCTTCTGCTGAGTCACACATGCACTCCAATAAACCAAAGGAGAAACCTAATCGTATGCAGCTCTCTAGTCCCAGGGCACCCTAACAGACTGTCTCACACAGGGTAGGTCCTCAAAAAATACCCACTGAATGAATAAATAATGAATCAAAAATGACTTGGTCAATTTGAAATGAGTGTTTCAGCTAAAGAGATGATAAGGTCAAGTGCAGTGGCTCACGCCTGTAATCCCAGCTACTCGAGAGGCTACAGTTTCGGAGGCCAAGGCAGGAGGATTGCTTGAGCTCAGGAGTTCAAGACCAGCCTGGGTAACATAGCAAGACCTCATCTCGACTAAAAATTTAAAAAAAAAAAATTAGCCAGGCATGTTGATGTGTGCCTATAGTCCCAGCTACTCGAGAGGCTGAGGTGGGAGGATTGCTAGGGCCTAGGACATCAAGGCTGTAGTGAGCCGTGATCACAGCACTGCACTCCAGCTTGGGTGACAGAGCAAGACTGAGTGAGTGAGAGAGAGTGAGAGAGAGAGAGAGAGAGAGAGAGAGAGAGAGGACTTCAACATTTTATTTTTATTTTATTTTTGAGACAGGGTCTGGCTCTGTCACCCAGGCTGGAGGGCAGTGGCACAATCTCGGCTCACTGCAACCTCTGCCTCCTCAAGCCAACCTCCCACTTGGGCCTCCTGATTAGTTGGGACTATAAGTGTGCACCACTACACTTGGCTAATTTTTGTATTTTTTGTAGAGACGGAGTTTTACTATGTTGCCCAGGCTAGTCTCAAACTCCTGAGCTCAAGGGATCTGCCTGCCTCGGCCTCCCAAAGTGCTGGGATTACAGGCATGGGCCACCATGCCCAGCCAGACTTCAACATTTTAATTGAGGCCAATTTAATTTTGTTTTTTTAACTTTCTTGGCTTTTTTAATTTTTATCTTTTGCTTAACTTAGACCAATTTAAATTTAATATTTTTAATATAAAATCTCAAATATAAAGTTCAGAGATGAACATGATGATCCTCCATGTGTCTGTCGACTCAGCTTCAATGGTCACCAACACATGGCCAATCCAAGCAGACTCACAGAGCCAGGAGGAGCTGCAGGCTAATTTAGGCCCAAAAGGTTATAGCCAAGTGACCTGCCCAATGTCACAAAGCTGATCAGTGGTCCACAGGAAGACAAAAACCTATGCACTCTAACTGCCAACAGAATCCCTATACAAGGCCTCCTAAGAGACACCAAGAGAAGCTAGGGTCAAAAATAGGAACAAAAGGGAACGTTCTCTCAATTAATTTTTGATTTTAAAATGCGCATGAGAAATTAAAGTAGGGGAGAACTTTAGTTTTTTATGCTACGTAACAGCAAGGTGGCAGGTCTGGGTATAAAATATATCCCCACCTGCAGCTTATTTTACCTCCAGTGGAACAGTGTCCATCATAGGTAAACTTATGTGAGTAGGTTCCCTTCCTTCAATCTCAGTTATGACTTTTCACATTGTTCCCTGCCCGCATGACACCCGTTTCCTCAGTGTCAGGGTTCCAATGTCCTCTGGGGCCCATCACCCACCTCCTCCCCTTTCAAAGCGGGAAAAGAGCTGATAGGGGTAGAGAGGCTCTGTGTCTCTTCAGTGGGAAATAAAGGATTAGACGCAAATGTGGCCAATGTACTTAGTCCACCATCAACTCTGATAGCCATAAATGCTGATGGACAACCTTCCCCATGTCCCAGGTGTCTCGTATCAGCTTCCCAGGCGATCAAAGAAGCCTCTGATCCATCAGCAGCAGTTTATTCTGCTCCAGATATTAGTACCACCTCCTCCCTCCTCCCTCTCCCTCCTCCTCTTCCTTCCTGGCCTAGCCAAGGGTCAATCCCTCACCCACTCAGCCCAACATTAAACTAACACCTGCATTTGTCTGCCCCAAAACTTTCAGATGCATATATACAACAGTTAATGTTTTGCATATGTAACAACCTTAGTAGAAATTTTCATACTGATTCCCTAACTTACATTCTGAAACATATAATTATGACTCAGATGTAATTTCTGATAATGAAGTTTCTGACAGAGTGGATAATTAGAATACAGTCTTTCTTAACGGAAGTATTAACTATGCGGTGAACATTCAAGCAAGTGTTTACCTACTGCTGTTCTAGATACAAACTAGAATCTAAAAAACTCACAGAGTGATAACTTTTTGTTTTCAACCATACTGATAACTGGAATAACAAATATCAATTCTCAACCAAAGCTAAGTAAACAAATGCACAAAACTAGCCATTTTAGCATTTCCAAAAAAAAGCAGATGAACTCTCTAGATGTTAACCAATAAATAAAGTTCTCTCTGCACTCTGATTATTTTACTCTTTTCTAGAAAAGAAAAATCTAATTTATATTAATAGATGAAAACATAATTCTACTGAGGGCATTATCTTTGTTTTATGGATCAGTCCACATACAATTAAATCCAAACCACAAAATTCATCCATAACCCATTCACCAGGAAATAAAGATTCTGTTGACTATGACGCTTTATCATACTGAAAAGATGCATATATTTGCTCAGTTATTTATTTTTCAGGTCTTTGAACAGAGAGGATTTGCAGTGGAGGTTATTACACAAGCCATCCTGCAGGCCCTGGGCAGGTATTCAAATGGCCCTGGTATGCTGCCAGACCCCAGTGACAGATTATGAGATTTCACAAAATCATAGTTTATAAATTCAAAATAAAAGATGCAGCAGCCTCCATTTTAAGCTCATTTCTGTGACACATGATAAAGATCAAGCTTCCATTTCTCATATCAAATTATAAAATTAACTGGTTAGTATCTCTAATGAGGTCTATTAAAATAAAACTCTTCAAAACTGGTATTTCTAGCATTCTTTAAAAGTGTTACAATTTTTAAATTCTCTTTTCACTATAACACACTTCATTATTAAACATGGGGGTATCATTACTTTTATTTTTTTAGTTTTAATTTTTGAGACGGGTCTCGCTTTGTCACCCAGGCTGGAGTGCAGTGGCACAAACATGGCTCACTGCAGTCTCGATCTCCCGGGCTCAAGCCAATCCTCCCATCCCAGCCTCCCAAGAAGCTGGGACTACAGGCACATGTCACCACACCCAGCTAATTTTTGTATTTTTTTGTAGAAGTGGGGTTTCATCATGTTGCCTAGGCTGGTCTCGAACTGCTGAGCTCAAGCAATCAGCCTGCCCTAGCCTCCCAAAAATGCTGGGATTACAGGTGTGAGCCATTGCACCTGGCCACATCATTACTTTTATTAAAAAGTTAAAAATTTTTATGCATTTCATTGTATATAATTTTACCTCAAAAGAAAAAAGAGGAACTGTAAACAAAAATTTATAAGGTATCTAAATGGGAGTGTCCTGACATTTGCAACTTACTTTGAAAAATATCCAAAAAATAAGGTGGAACAATGGATGAATAGATACATTTGTAATTATGAAAGTAAACTGTTAATTGTAGACTTTAGGTGGTGAGTATATGGGCGTTCACTGTAGAATTCTTTCAGCTTTTCTGTATGTTTGAACATTTTCAAAATAGAACGTTGGATAGAAAAAAAGTTGGCCGGGCGCGGTGGCTCAAGCCTGTAATCCCAGCACTTTGGGAGGCCGAGGCGGGTGGATCACAAGGTCAGGAGATCGAGACTATCCTGGCTAACATGGTGAAACCCCGTCTCTACTAAAAATACAAAAAACTAGCCGGGCGCGGTAGCGGGCGCCTGTAGTCCCAGCTACTTGGGAGGCTGAGGCGGGAGAATGGCGTGAACCCGGGGGGCGGAGCTTGCAGTGAGCCGAGATCGCGCCACTGCACTCCAGCCTGGGAGACACAGTGAGACTCCGTCTCAAAAAAAAAAAAAAAAAAAGCTTAAGGCTGGGTACGGTGGCTCATGCCTGTAATCCCAGTGTTTTGGGAGGCCAAGGAGGGATGATTGCATGAGGCCATGAGATTGAGACCAGCCTGGGCAACGTAGCAAGATTTCTATCTCTACAAAATATTTTTTATTAGCTGGGTGTGGTGGTGCATGCCTGTAGTCCCAGCTACTCAGGAGGCTGATGCAGGAGAATCACTTGAGCCCAGGAGTTCAAGGTTGCAATGAGCCATGATCACACCACTGCACTCCAGCCTGGGTGACAGAGCATGACCCTGTCTTGAAAAGAAAAAAAGAAAGAAAGAAAAGTGTGTATGCTATATGTTATATATGTATATCTCATAGCCATCAGAATGTAATCCAATAATCCAAGCTCCCCTCCCTTTTTTTTTCTTTTTTTTTTTGAGACAGAGTCTCACTCTATTGCCCAGGCTGGGGTGCAATGGCACAATGATGGCTCACTGCAGCCTCAAACTCCTGAGCTCAAGCGATCCTCTGACCTCAGCTTCCCAAAGTGCTCCGATTACAGGCATGAGCTACTGTGCCCAGCCGTTAAGGTAACATTCTTAAACTTGGTACTTACAGAAGCTTTTGTGCTTTTAAGATGAAGAACTAGTAGGAGATATAATAGCACAAAATTATTTAAGACATATGTAAAAAGATACAAAATTATTAATATACCACAGCAGTCATGCATAAATATACATAGAAAAATAACTAGACTAAAATGCAAATAAAATTGTTGTAGAGTAGCAGAATTATGGATGATTCTCCCCCTTTATTTCTTGAACTTTCTGTAATATAATCATACTTATAAATGCTTTCTGAGCACATATATAAATGCACATACGTATATTTAAAAATATTTTCTACAAGTGCAATGAATGCAAAAGAACTATGAGGTGGGGTGTTGCCATGTCTAAATTTAAGAAAAGGAACAGAGGCCAGGTACAGTGGCTCAGGCTGGTAATGCCAGTGCTCTGGGAGGCCGAGGTGAGAGGATCGTTTGGGGCCAGGAGTTTGAGACCAGCCTGGGCAACATAGCAAGATTCCGTCTCTACAAAAAAAGAAAAAAATTAGCTGGGCATGGTGGCATGCACCTATAGTCCTAGATACTCAGGAGGCCAACACAGGAGAGGCAGGAGGATCATCTGAGCCCAGGAGTTTGAGGTTGCAGTGAGCTGTGATCGTGCCACTGCACTCCAGCCTGGGCAACACAGCAAGACCCTGTCTCAAAAGAAAAGGAGAGAAAAGAAAAAGGAACAAAAAATATTTTGTTTTACAAAAAAGGACTTGTGGGTTTATCTCCCCCAAACCCTTTGGATTTTGTTTTCTCTCATTTTTGGTTCAAAAACAAATGAGTCAAGCATGAATATAAACATACCAAATCAACATGGCCCACCCCTTTTCATTCACATACTCGTAGCGTATTAAGGTCATGAACAGTTTTAGCCGTTTAGTTTTAGGCCAACTGCAGTGCCTTATTATATACATTAAATGGAAGTAATATTTGTCGAGGAACAAAGCACGTGAGTCTGCTTTAAGAGAATGTAACCTATAACAACAATAGTCTATTTTTTTAAAGAATCATTAAGGGCCAAAGTAAATGTCTTATAAATAGGCATCTTCTCAGATTATGGTGTAATTTCCTCTACCTGGGAGAATCTAGTTGGTTGAGCCCCAGTCATTTTGAGATGGCAGCAAAAACCACATTAAGTCACCTGCCTCATTGAGTCATAAGGGAACACGTGGATTTGAGCCCAAGCCACTCTGACTTAGACAAGTCACTTCATCTCTCAGGGCCGCGCTTTCCTCCTGTATAAAACTAGGTCCTGCTAAGGTCCCTTTCAGCTCAAAAAATTCTCTGAATCTCAGGCAACAGAAAGCACAGGCTCTGAGAAACTGAGCAAGGACTAGGTTTTCTTGAACTCTACCCAGCTAATCCTTGGATAAGGAAAACCTGGCAGCATAAAAACAAGTGAATTTGTAAAGAGGAACAACTCCACAGAATGCCCCACATCCAAGAAGCATCTGGAGATAGGACGTGGAAACAAGGAGACACGAAATCGCTCCCATGTAACTAATCACAGGAAACAGCCTCACTACAGGGCTTTTTTTGGGGAAAATTCTTGGCAATCCCTCCCACTCGATGGACTCTAAACACACTATTAATTCCATTTTGGAAGCTGCAAATAAAGATTGTAGAAACATTATCAAATATCATAAAGAAAAAACAAAGATAATACCTGAATGTATTTACTGTTTTCTTCACATCTACTTTAACTGTAAGTGATTTCTTCCTAAGATTGATAGGCGAGGGTTTCACATCAGAAAGTTTTTGACTTTTATCAAGTTGGTTACTGGAAGAATTGCTCTCTTTTCTGCAATCCCCTTCTTTCTTTATTTTTTCCTTCCGTTTGTCATTACTAGACCTCAAATCAACATCATTTTTATTTGGATAAGTACAGGCAATGCTGTCTTTCTTAGATGGTTTAAAAGGTTCTTTGACTTGTCCATCTTGAGTCTCTCTCCCTCTTCCAGTATTAAAACAATCTAACTCTCTATTTACAGGGCCTTTTTGAAAACTGTATTTTCTATCTTCTTCCTTACAGTACTTCTGAGTTCTCCCATCAGAAAAGTCCTGGTCCCCATCCGAGAGCTTAGGACGTTTGTGACGATAGTCATAGGATACTTTGGTTGCTGAACTGGTCTCTGGGTGTTCCCTCTCAGCATGTCGATAAGTCTGGGGCCCAAGGTTCCACTGGTCTGTGTCCTCTTGGTAAGGTGGGAGGGAATGCTCGGGCTTCCACTTTGGATTCCTGGCAGGCTCTCTGCTTTCATACCTCTCCACGTCTTTAGGTCTTTTTGATGTGTGTCCATATTTTCTGAAATCACGATCCTCAGGATACCTGTGTTGACATAAAGCAGTTTACACTTGCAATAGAGAGAAGAAAGGGAGAATTTATATGTGTAGAATGTTGGGCAGCATGGCTTTAAATGCAGAATGCAGTGGCAAGCTAATCTATAATCCCTTAAGCCAATTCTAGAGGCATAAGGCAGTTAAAGAGGAAAATACCATCTTTTAAAAGTATTCTAGCCATCAACATGATTTACTGTAAAAAGAAATACTTCACTACTACCAGTACACCATAACTAAATTACAATGCTTTTTGTCTTTTTAGACAAAAGCTTTTCAAGGTGGTTATCTTCAACCATAAAGTAAACAGACCTTTTCACTTGAGGCATTATACCAAATTACCCAGGTTTAATGTTTTCCTATACCTCTTCTGAAATGAGCTCCTTGTCTCAAAGTCTTCAGAGCCTCTTCTAGTTGACTGGGAGTATTTTTCTTCTTGTATCCTCTGGTGCCTCAACTCATCTTCATGCCACTTTCCTTCAAATCTAAAAGAATCTGCTATTGACCTCTGAGGTGGTTTCCCTCCTTTTCCACTTCCTCTAACTCTGTGGTCATCAGGACTATACCCTCCTTGCACTTTCTGGGGATAAGAATTCCTCTCATGCTCTTTGTAGGGTATACCCTCTGAGTATTTGGGCATATACTGAGCTCTCCTGTTACTGTCCCCTCTTCCAGGCGAATATCCTCGGTGAGGCTTATACATATAAACATTTTCTAAAGAGTTTCTTATGTTAGGGGAAGGTGATCTATGTTCATAAGACTGGTAATATATATTTCCACGAGAGGGAATCCTTGGTTTACTCTGTCCACGTTTCTCACTGTCCATTCTCCAAGCGACGGGTCTTTTTGGATCCTTCCTATATTCACAGCCATAATGCCCGTGAGAATGTCTTTGCTTGTAGTGTTCAGCATTTCTAGGTACTGGCGATAAAGACCTATGTAAACAAACACAGAAAAGTGTAATCCATTTAAAGATAATCAACTAAGTGTGTCTTAATATGACCTACCGAAAACAGTTGCTTTTCCTAGGATCCTTCAGCTTCTTCCACTCAAACTAAATTCATCAATTTGCTACATCTGCATTCTAAATTGTACATTTGGGGGTCTGACTATAGTACTGCCCAATCAACAAGCATACTCTTTCCATCTGAACTAAGGTATTCCATGTGCTGATCCAAATGAGCTGAGCACACCTTTCCCATTGGAGGAGGGCCAGCTTAGGTACACAGCAGGATCCATTTTAGAAGACTGCTGACAGCAAAGTTCTGGCAAAAGAAGATGCAGTGACTTCAAAGGGCCAGTCAGCAAAAGCTTACATCCTGCTCAAAGGCCAGGTAAGAAACAAGCAGGAAGGCAAGACTCACACAAATCAATGTGTAGGAGGGCCTCCAGCAAACTGAACATCACCTCTGACAATAAATTAGAGTCTAAGATTTAATGATGCTACAATTCAAACTCAGAACCAAGCCAGGCCCAGAGCTTCTCCAGTTGATTGTCTACTTTCTCCACTAAGGCTGTATCAAGGAGCAAAACATATGTACTCAACCGGGGGAGAAGGGGGAACAAGAGGCTCTTAAGACTTGAATCTCATGCTTAATTCCTCCAGAAATACCTCTAACATAGGTAAGTTGCTTTTTGTTCCCAGATCTGTTCCTTTGCATATCGACGGAAAGATGTGCTGTTCGAACAGAGCTTGTAACTTTGGTGAAGTTATACTTTAAAGTAGCTATAATGCTCTCCAGGGACAGCACATCCTTTCTGGAACTACCTTCTCCATACCTCAGCATTGCCAACATTGAGGCTTCTGTATTCAGGGAAACCAATTTGGGTTGCCTAGACGTAAAGAGAGGTGTGCCACTATCTGGGACACAATACAGTTCCATTTTGTACCTGGGGACCTTTCCCCCCATCTGACCTGCCCAATTTCTCCATCTCCTCCCTGAGGATTTAATGTCTTCTAATCAATGAGGAAGCGATCCTTGCAGCTTCTGTTATGGCTCTCTCTTAGAAGCGGCCATGGAGTTGGTGCAACCATGAGTGAATCCCTTTCCTTTCGATGATAAGTCTGTGCCCTCCCTACAATAAAGGAGGTAGATCTACCTTCCTCATGTATATACTGAACTTGGCAATATTGCCCTCTGGAGTCACCAAGCTAGACATACCGGCAAGTGTTATTTAGCTAAAGCAGAAACTCTGCCATCCAGCTGGCTATACCTCATCACAGGAGGAAGCAACTGGAGCCTCTGAGGACTTCTGGAAGATTTCATCTCTTTCATAGCCAAGGAGAAAAGATGGCAGCCAGAGTCAAAGGTCTTCCAGTCTGGATGGAATTCCCAATAACTTACTTTTAATCCTTACTTCACATTCAATATTGGTTTGATATGATATTTTATATGTTTTATTGCATAGTGTCCCTTTCTTCTGAAGAAGGTTGCTGGAATAGTTGCTATTGCTTTTGGTTTTCCTAAAGGAACAAAAAAGACTCAAGGAGTCTATTGGGAGACAATTCTCCACAGTCTCTTGAGTTCTGCACACCTTGTGAGCGCCTTTTGAGCAGAGGCACTAGCAGCCTTTGTTCTAAGGCAGTGTTGCAAGATAGAGATAGGGTCTCCCTCAGGGAAAAGGGTTGATGTGTTTGCTGTCCATTATTTGCAGCCCCTGATAAGGGACTCATGTTCCTCAGTTGTACTGTAACCGCACCGCCTGTATGGAAAGCTCGCTGCCTCATAGCATGCACCCAGTCAGTGGCTCTGCGGTGCCAGCCCTCATGGGACCCAGAGGGTGAGGGGAATGACAGGAACATGAAGCTCAAGCTGCTTGCTGTACTCTGAGTAATAAAGGCCTTTATCTCTGACCCAAGAGTGCCCTGTGGCAGGCTAATAATGTGTTAGTTCGCAAGTAGGGTAAAATATCAGATCCTTTATAGTTCTTAACAAAGAAACCTGAGATGGAACCTGGAAATCAGGCACTGAGCTTGGCAGGGTCTCTTGTGCCCCTCACCAGCGGCTTTTGTCTTATCAAGAAAAGACTTCTGTGGGCCAGGAGCGGTGGCTCACACCTGTAATCCCAGCACTTTGGGAGGCCGAAGCAGGTGGATCACTAGGACAGGAGATTGAGACCATCCTGGCTAACACAGTGAAACCCCGTCTCTACTAAAAATACAAAAAATTAGCTGGGTGCAGTGGCAGGTGCCTGTAGTTCCAGCTACTCAGGAGGCTGAGGCAGGAGAATGGTGTGAACCTCGGAGGCGGAGCTTGCAGTGAGCCGAGATCACGCCACTGCACTCCAGCCTGGGTGACTGAGCGAGACTCCATCTCAAAAAAAAAAAAAAAAAAGACCTCTGTGATACCCTTTTAAAATCATTCACTTCTTTACATTCCCTTTTCTTTCTCAAATTCCTTGCCATTACAAGTTGCTCCTGTGAATTACAAAATGAAAACTGTTGACAAAATGATTGATTAGTTACTGCATAACCGAAACGCATAAGCAAAATGGGCAAGTTATCGTAACATGAAAAATCTTGGTCTGTCTTTTTTGTGTGAAATGATGGTCCTTTTTAAGTCTCAGAAAATACTAGTCACATTTACAGCTCGGTGCCTTTGCTCCTGCTCTCCCCCTTAACTAGAATACTTCTCTTCACTCTTTCTGCCTTTAGAAGTTCTACACATCCTGAAATGCCCAGATAAAATTGTTTTCATCTCTTCTTTGAAGACTTTCTTAGTACCCCCATTTCCCTCCACAAAAACACAATTATTTCCTCCCTGAAAATCCAGAATCCTTTGTCCCAATAAGTAGCACAGCACTTTCCCCACTGTATCATAATTGGCCATGGTGTCAATCTCAAAGCCCAACCACGTGCTTGCTGAAGCCACAGAAGATGGCATATTTGCTTTTGTAGACCAAGAACCTGCCTGTAGCAGGTGTACAATAAAGACTGGTTAAATTGCTCCAATCTAATGATACATACTTTTGATACTACCAAGCTGGAAAGAGGAGAAATGGACTATAATCAAACTATTCAAAAGGAAACTCCCAATTTTCTACCTCGAAATTTCTTTAAACATATTAATTATGAAAAAATAAAATGAAATCCATACTGAGGAGTTCTAAACTACTCACTAATTCAAAAAATGTAATACTCTCAAAGATGTTTCTCACTCTCTCCTGCTGTGGCCACTGCTTTGCTTTTCATTATGGATTAACTCTAGCTACCTTCTATGATTAAACAAAGCTGTCAGCTACTAGAATGTAGAAATACAACCTCTACTATGATAAAGTACCTACTGTGAATAACCAGGTCTCATGAGCTTATTAAGTGTTTACTAGTACTGGTGAAATTGAAAGTCACAGCACATCCCAAATCCAAGCTTACTCTGCTAAGAACTGCTCACCTGTGTTTCCACCTGGGGGATCTAGATCGTGACCGTGCCATCCTTTGACACGTGAGCCACTATCCACTTTTTACACTGCAAAGAAACACAGGATTAGCAAGTTTGTAGAAAGAGCCTACAATTTGATCTAAAACACAGCGAATGCTGCCAATTTACTTAAACCCTTTGTGCCTCAGTTTCCTCATCTATAACATGGAAATAATAATAGCACCCCTTCTTACTGGAATGTTGTCAGGATAAAATGAATTAAATCAGGGATCAGTAAACCTTGTCTGCAAAGTGCTGAATAGTAACTGTTTCAGGCTTTGCAGGCCATATAAGGTCTCTGTCACATCTGTTTCTTCTTTTTTTTAAAGCAACTCTTTAAAAATGTAAAAATGTGACTAGACAACATTGAGATGTGCCGTAAGTATAAAATCCACATCAAATTTCAAAGAGTTCATATAAAAAATGTAAAATGTTTTATTAATGTATTTCTAATATTAACTACATGTTGAAATATTTTAAATATACTAGGTTAAAGGCACTATATTGGTCAAAATTAATTAAAAAAATAAAAGTACAAAAACTATTTAGCTCAAGTGGGTCATACAAAAATAGGCCCGGCAAGCCAAATGCACTGTAGTTTAATGACCCCTAAATTAAATCATAAAAAGAGCTTATTGGTATCTGGCACACAGCAACTGCTAAATAAGTATTCCAAAAAGAGGAAAAATTACCCAGCATTCCTCTATCTGAATACAAGCACTACTACTTTCCTGTCTTTCACCATGTACAGAAACACTTCATATAATCACAGTTAAAATGTTTAGGAATACATGGTGGTATACACTGCTTTTTAAATTGTTGGATTCTAAGAATTACAATTTCTTTTTTTAATTTTTTTTTTTTTTTTTTTTTTTGAGACAGGGTTTTGCTCTTTCACCCAGGCTAGAGTGCAGTGGTGCAATCACAGTTCACTGCAGCCTCGACTTCCCAGGCTCCAGCGATGCTTGACCTCCCAAGTAGCTGGGACAACAAGTATGCACAACCACACCTGGCTAATTTTTGTATTTTTGGTAGACACAGGGTTTTGCCATGTTGCCCAGCTTGGTCTGGATCTCCTGAGCTCAAGCAATCCTCTGACCTTGGCCTCCCAAAGTGCTGGGATTATAGGCGTGAGCTACCACAGCCGGTCAGAATTACAATTTCGAATATTCAACTGCTGCCTAACTTTCCACCAGACAAATATACCCAAAATGTAACTTAACATTATTAGACACTTAGTTTGCTTCTGGTTTTTTGCTAAAACAAATAATGTTAAATAAGTAAATTTTAAAAGGCACTTCTAAACTTGGTTTTTCAAATATTCTCCAGTCTTTAAAAGAAACTGATAGCTTCAGAAACTGATTTTTAAAAATACATAAGTAGGTATAATCTCCTATACTAGCTATTATTTATAACTCAGTAGTCCTCAGTTCTGATACCAATATTAAGTAGTTCCTAACTTAGTGGTCCCAATCCCCTGGTGGCTTCTAAAACGACTGCCATGGGCTCATGAGTGATCATATAGCTACCATGTACAGACTACCGAATAAACAAGTATATGTCTCATGTATTATGCACCTCGATTTTGCAAATTTCTGAAGATACTATGGTGAAACTAAAATATAAAGACTTCTTGTCACTATGCAGTTTTTCCACCCACAGATACAAAAAGTACAATTATTACGTAGACATCAGTTTAAAAGGCGGTCCTCATACTCAAACGTTTGCAAACTACTGTTATCCTGAATTTCAGAAGAAAGTAAAAGCATATAAAGTCAGAGAACTTGAACTAGATCACTCATCAGAGGAAGTACAATCAATTCAATTCATTTAGTTATACACAGCCTCTTTCGAAAAAGATTTTGAGGCTAAGAACAATTAGCTCACAAAGTATTACGAAATTAAAACACTAAAGGAAAAAAATGTTTACTTAGTAACTAGAAGTATCAAAATGTATTCACTTGGCCTGGCCTGGTGGCTCACGCCTGTAATCTCAGCACTTTGGGAGGCTGATATGGGTGGATCACCAGGTCAGGAGATCGAGACCATCCTGGCTAACACAGTGAAACCCCGTCTCTACTAAAAATACAAAAAATTAGCCGGGTGTGGTGGTGGGCACCTGTAGTCCCAGCTACTCGGGAGGCTGAGGCAGGAGGATGGCGTGAACCTGGGAGGCAGTGCTTGCAGTGAGCCGAGATCATACCACTGCACTCCAGCCTGGGAGACAGAGCAAGATTCTGTCTCAAAAAAAAAAAAAAAAAAAAAAAAAAAGTAATCATTTAACAAATTTTGCTGTGTACCAATTATTTGCCTGACACTGTTCTAGGGCTACAGCAGTGAACAAAAACAGGCAAAACTTCCTGCTCTGATAGAGATTACATTCAATAGGGAAGTTATAATTTAAATAAACTCTGGGTATCAGTTCATACCTATTAAATTTAACGAAAATAATAAACCCAAAGGTGGTAATTTTTTGGGGGGGGGTAACAAAAATATTGCTGATGATAATGAGAAAGGAAAATTTTTCTGGAGCATAATCTTTTTTTCTTTTTTAAAAACAAAACATATTTATTGATGTTGAATTCACACGCCATACAGTTTACCCATTTAAAGTGTACAATTCAATGTTTTTTAGTATATTCACAGTGATATACAACCATTATCACTGTCTAGTTGTAGAACATTTTCACCCTCCCAAAAGAGACCCTGTTAGCTGTGACTCCCCACTTTTCCCCTCCCCTGCTTAGCCCGTTTCTATGGATCTGCTTATTCGAATCATTTCATATAAATGGAATCAAACAGTATGTGGTTTTTTTGTGACTGGCTTCTTTCACTTAGCATGTTTTCAAGATTCACCTGTGTTGTAGCATGTATCAGTACGTCATCCCTTTTTGTGGTAGAATAATAGACATTTCACTGTATGGGTACATCACATTTTGTTCATTCATTCACCTCTCCATGCATATTTGGGTTGTTTCTACCTTTCAGCTATTATAAATAATGCTCTTACGAACATTTGTGTACAAGTTGTTGTGTGGACATATGTTTTCATTTCCTTGGGTATATACCTAGGAGTGGAATTACTGGGTCACTTGGTAACTCTATGTTTAACTTTTTGAGGATCTGCCAAACTTTTCCAAAGTAGCTGCACCATTTTACATTCCCACCAGCAGTGTATGAGGGTTCTAATTTTTCTACATCCTCACCAACACTTACTATATTTTTGACTATAGCCATCCTAGTGGGTATGAAGTGGTATCTCATTGTGGTTTTGATTTGCATTTCCCTAATGACTAATGGAGAGTAATCTTGAAACATGTAAGAAACTATGAAACTAATCATACCTCCTTTCCTTTAATCTAGTAATTTCAGTTTAAACTTGTTTTAAAAAATAATTCAAAAGAAAAAAATCAGCTGTGTATACTAAGATGTTTGTATCAGTTTTATTTATAATAGTAAAGAAAAAAAGCCCACAAAAACTAATAACCCAAATGCTCAACAAAAAAGATTAAATGAATGTAAGATAAATACATCTAGGTGCTTCCTACCTTTTTCCCAGCCTTATGTATGTCTTTTCCTCCACACACCCTACTAGTCCCCTACACCACACTACTCGCTTTCCCTGATCAGGCCGTGCTGGTCCAGCACATGTATGGCCTTCCCTCAGTCAGCTTGACAAACCCCTATTCTCTCCTGACTGTGTAACTATCACATCCCCTAGGACTCCTTCCTGGACTTTCTTTTTTTTCCCTCTGGGCTTCTTTCTCCTTGGGAATTCTGGGTTTATTTTGCAATTATTTCAACACATTGTATTTATTTACATAATTGTATTTATTTCAATAGGCAAAAGACTCCATTATCACAGAACACAAAACTCAAATGACCTATGAACATATGAGATGTTCAACTTAATTAGCAACTGGGAAAACACAAATTAAGATCATAGCCATTTGATATGCCAAAGGGCTATGATCACTCATCAGATAGGCCAAAAATGTTTTTTAAGTTGCATATTCGAAAATGTTGGCAAAGATGTGTGAAATGGGAACTCTCAGTTACTGCTAGGTGAACTGTACATGGTACAGTATAACCAGTTTGAAAATACCGTTGCCCCTTGGTATACTCAGGGGATTGGTTCCAGAATCCCCACATATGCCAAAATCCGTGCATATCCAAGTCCCTCTGCACAGGCAGCTTTCGCATATCTCAAATGCCGTATTTTCTATACACGTTTCTTTGGGAAAAACTCCACATATGAGTGGACCCACACAGTTCAAGCCCGTGTTGTTCAAGTGTCACCTGTAGTTTGGAAATACCCAATAAAGTCGAACATGCCCATATCCCACAGCCCAGCAATTCCATGCAGGAATATACATTGGAGTAGTTCTCAAACTTTAGTGTGCATTAGAATCACCTGGAAGGCTGGTTAAAATACAGATTGCTGGGCCCTGCCCCTGGGGTGGGCCCCACTCTAGCAGGTTCCCAGGTGATGTCGGTGCTGCTGGTCCAGGAGCTACAGAACCACTGGTTTTAAAGTTAAAGTGGAGATCACTTAGGAGAAAATATTTACAAGTGAGATTTATTGCATGTGATAAAAGAAGTATTACTAAGAACATTTTCCTTTGCCCAATATTAAAATTAGCTTTATTAAAATTCAAATGGGCCAGGCACAGTGGCTCATTCACGCCTGTAATCCCAGCACTTTGGGAGGCTGAGACAGGCTGATCACGAAGTAGGAGATCGAGATCATCCTGGCTAAAATGGTGAAAACCCGTCTCTACTAAAAATACAAAAAGTAGCTGGGCATGGTGGCACGCGCCTGTAGTCCCAGCTACTCAGGAGGTTGAGGCAGGAGAATCGCTTGAACCTGGGGGGCAGAGGTTGCAGCGAGCTGAGATCGCACCACTGGACTCCAGCCTGAGTGACAGAGCGAGACTCCGCCTCAAAAAAAAAAAAAAAAAAAAATTCAAACTATTCATTCAAAGATGGTGAATTTTATTGCATATAAATTATACCTCAAAGCTGTAAAAACATTAGCTTTGGGGTGAGGAAAATATTCTAAAATTAGATCAGATATTATGGAGATGGTTGCATAACTCTGCAAGCATACTAAAAACCACTGAAATGCACACTTTAAACCAGTAAATTATAAAGCTATTTTTTTAAAGTTAACTTTGTTTGCAATTGCTTAGTGGGCATCAGCTGGTAATGACAAATACTAGTTCAGCTGCTTGATAGATAAGAGAGGAGGTTTAAACATACAGCCTGAGCTGAGAATGCTTTTTACATTTTAAAGGGAAGAAGAAGGAGGAGGAGGAGGAGGAGGAGAAGAAGGAGGAGAAGGAGAAGAAGGAAGAAGAAGAAGGAGGAAGGAAGAAGGAAGGAAGAAGGAAGAAGGAAGAAGGAAGAAGGAAGAAGAAGAAGAAGAAGAAGAAGAAGAAGAAGAAGAAGAAGAAGAAGAAGAGACAGAGACTGTATGTGACCCACAAAGTCTAAACTATTTACAATATGGTTCTTTTTTCTTTTTTTTTTCTTTTCTTTTTTTGAGATGGAGTCTCACTCTGTCACCCAGGCTGGAGAGCAGTGCTGCGATCTCAGCTCACTGCAACCTCCACCTCCCGGGTTCAAGCGATTCTTGTGCCTCAGCCTCCCAAGTAAATGGGACTACAGGTGTGCGCCACCACACCTGGCTAATCTTTGTACTTTTAGTAGAGACAGGGTTTCACCATGTTGGCCAGGCTGGTCTTGAACTTCTGGCCTTAAATGATCTGCCCGCCTCAGACTCCCAAAGTGCTGGGATTACAGACCTGAGCCACCGCGCCCAGCCCATGCCCAGCTAATTTTTAAAATTTTTTGTAGAGATGGGTCTCAATATGTTGCCAGGGTGGTCTCAAACTCTTAGGCTCAAGAGATCCTCCTGCCTTGACCTTTCAAAGCGTTGGGATTACAGGTGTGAACCACCACACATGGCTGCCAGGAGCATTTCACACACCTTCCTCCTGGAAACATTTTCTTCACTTGGATTCCAGAATACTACACTTTCTTGGTTTTCCTCCTACCTCTATAACAATTCCTTTTGTCTCTTTTGCCAATTTTTCCCCATCTTCCCCATCATCACCCTGACCCTTAAGAGTGAACCCAGTCTTCCTCTAAATAGTGACTTTGGTCTTTGGACTTGTGTCTGTACTCTCATTCAGTCTCACGCCTTTAAATACCCTCTATAAACTAACAACCTCCAATTTATATCTCCAGCTCACACCCATCCCATGCACTCCAGTCTTGCATATCCAACAGCCCACTGGATTCTGTAAACATGTCCTTGAGCAAACTCCTGATCTCCCTCCAACATTTTCTCCTCTTACAGTCTGTCCCATCTCAGTAAATGGCAGCTCCATCCTTCCAGTTTTCAACAAAGAGGAAATACAAATGTCCAATAAACACATGAAAAGATACGCCACACCACTAAGAATCCAGGAAATAACATGAAAATAATGAGATATTATTTCATACTCATGAGATTTGCAAAAATTTAAAAGTCTGATGGCACCCATGTGTTGACAAGAGTGGGAAAACAGAATTCCTTCCTCTCTCTCTCTCTTTCTTTCTGATGGAGTCTTGCTCTGTGACCCAGGCTAGAGTACAGTGGCGCGATCTCGGCTCACTGCAACCTCTGCCTCTTGGGTTCCAGCGATTCTCCTGCCTCAGCCTCCCAAGTAGCTGGGATTACAGGCACGTGCCACCATTCCTGACTAATTTTTGTATTTTTAGTAGAGATAAGGTTTCACCATGTTGGCCAGGCTGGTCTCAAACTCCTGAACTCAGGTGATCCACCTGCCTCAGCCTCCCAAAGTGCTGGGATTACGGGCAAAAGCCACTGTGCCTGGCCAGAAAACAGAATTTCCTACCTGAGAACATTTGCTCCCCAAAAAACCATGAAGCAAAAGGAAACAGTAAGTCTGTAGAGGTACACCTCATTTTGTTGTGTTCTGCCTTACTGCGCTTCACAGATACTGCATTTTTACAAATGCAGGGTTTTTTACAATGCAGGGTTTGTGGCAACCCTGCACTGAGCAAGTCTATCAGTGCCATTTTTCCAACCTCACGTGTTTACTTCTTGTCTCTATGTCATGTCACATTTTGGGAATTATCAAAATATTTCAAACTTCTTCCTTACTATTATATCTGTTACGGTGATCTGTGATCTTTGATATTACTATTATAATTGGGGGCACCATGAACCATGCCCTTATAAGATGGTGAACATAATCAATAAATGTAGTGTGTGTTCTGATGGGGCATTCTTCCTTCTCTCTCCCTTTCCTCAGGCCTCCCTACTTCCTGAGACACACTAATATTGAAATGAGGTCAATTAATAATCCTACAATGGCCTCTAAATGTTCAAGTGAAAGGAAGAGTCACACATCTCAAGTTAAATCAAAAGCTACAAATGATTAAGCTTAGTGAGGAAGGCTCATCAAAAACTGGGAGAGGCCAAAAACTAGGCTTCTTGGGCCAAACAGCCAAGTTGTGGATGCAAAGCAAAAGTTCTTGAAGGAAATTAAATGTGTTACTTAAGTGAATACATGTATAAGAAAGTGAAATAGCCTTATTGCTGATACGGAGAAAGTTTGAGTGGTACGGATAGAAGCTCAAACCAGCCACAACGTTCCCTTAAGCCAAAGCCCAATCCAGAGCAAGACTCTAACTCCATTCAATTCTGTGAAGGCTGAGAGAGGTAAGGAAGCTGCAGAAACAAAGTTGGAAATCAGCAGAGGTTGGCTTGTGAGGTTTAAGGAAAGAAGCTATCGCCATAACATAAAAGGGCAAAGTGAGGCAGCAAGTGCTGATGGAGAAGCTGCAGCAAGTTATCCAGAAGATCATTGACGAAGGTGGTTACGTTAAACAATAGGTTTTCAGTGTAGATAAAACAGCCTTCTCTTGAAAGAAGATGGGACTTTCACAGTTAGAGAGGTAAATGCCTGGCCTCAAAGCTTTAAAGGACAGGCTGACTCTCTTGTTACGGGCTAATGCAGCTGTGACTTCCAGTTGAAGCCAATGTTCACTAACCATTCTAAAAATCCTGGGGCCCTTAAGAATTACACTAACTCTGCCTGTGCTCCATAAATGGGACAACAAAGCCTGAGTGACAGAACCTCTGTTTAGAGCATGGTTTACTGAATATTTTAAGTCCACTGTTGAGACCTACTGCTCAGAAAAAAAAAAAAAAAAAGATTCCTTTCAAAATATTACTGCTCATTAACAATGCACCTGGTCACCAAGAGCTCTGATGGAGATATACAAGGAGATTAATGCTGTTTTTGTGCCTGCTAACACAGCATTCATTCTGTAGCCCATAGATCAAGGAGTAATTTTGACTTTCAAGTCTTGTTATTTAAGAAATATGTTTTGTAAGACTATAGCTGCCATCGATAGTGATTCCTCTGATGGATCTGGGGAAAGTCAATTTAAAACCTTCTGGAAAGGATTCACCATTCTAGATGCCATTAAGAACATTCATGACTCATGGGAGGAAGTCAAAATATCAATATTAACAGGGGTTTGGAAGAAGTTGATTCCAGCTCTCATGGATGATTTTGAGGGGTTCAAGACTTCAGTGGAGGAAGTCAATGCAGATGTGGTAGAAACACCAAGAGAGCTAGAATAGAAAGTAAAGCCTGAAGATGTGACTAAATTGCTGCAGTCTCATGATCAAACTTGGATGTATGCAGAGTTGCTTCTTATAGATAAGCAAAGAAAGTGGTTTCTTGATTGGAATCTCCTCCTGGTGAAGATGCTATGAACACTGTTGAAATTACAAAAAAGGATTTAGAATATTACATATGTTTAGTTGTTAAAGCAGTAGCAGGATTTGACCGGTTTACTTTAATTTTGATGGAAGTTCTACTGTGAGTAAAATGCTATCAAACAGCATCTATGCTACAGAGAAATCTCTTATTTAATTTTTTTGTCTTATTTTTTTCAGAGATGGGGTTTCACTTTGTTGCCCAGGCTGGTCTTGATCTCCTGGCCTCAAGAGATACTCCTGCCTTAGCCTCCCAAAGTGCTGGGATTACAGGGGTGAGCCAAAGCATCCAGCCAGAGAAATCTTTTGTAAAAGGAAGAGTTGATTGATGCAACAAACCTTATTGTTGTCTTATTTTAAGAAATTGCCGTCGGCCGGGCGCGGTGGCTCAAGCCTGTAATCCCAGCACTTTGGGAGGCCGAGACGGGCGGATCACGAGGTCAGGAGATCGAGACCATCCTGGCTGACACGGTGAAACCCCGTCTCTACTAAAAAATACAAAAACTTAGCCGGGCGAGGTGGCGGGCGCCTGTAGTCCCAGCTACTCGGGAGGCTGAGGCAGGAGAATGGCGTAAACCCAGGAGGTGGAGCTTGCAGTGAGCTGAGATCCGGCCACTGCACTCCAGCCTGGGCGACAGAGCGAGACTCCGTCTCAAAAAAAAAAAAAAGAAATTGCCCTAGGCTGGGCGTGGTAGCTCATGCCTGTAATCCCAGCCCTTTGGGAGGCCAACGCGGGCAATTCAGTTGTGGCCAGGAGTTCGAGACCAGCCTGGCTAACATGGTGAAAACCCATCTCTACTAAAAATATAAAAATTAGCTGAGTGTGGTGGCACACACCCATAGTCCCAGCTACTTGGAAGGCTGAGGCAGGAGAATCACTTGAACCTCCAGGAGATGGAGGTTCCAGTGAGCCACAATTGTGCCACTGCACTCCAGCTTGGGTGACACAGCAAGACTCTGCTCCCCCTCCAAAAATTGCCCTAGCTACCCCAACCTTCAACAACCAACCCCTGATCAGTCATGAGCCCATAACACTAAGGCAAGACCCTTCATCAGCAGAAAGATGATGCACCACTGAAGGCTTAGAGGACCATCAGCAATTTTATTTTTAGCAATAATGTATTTTTAAATTAAGGTGCGTATTGTTTTAGACATAATGCTATTGCACATTTAACAAACTACAGTATAGCATAAACATAACTTTTATGTGCACCAGGAAACAAAAAATTGTGTGACTCACTTTATTACAATATTCGCTTTATTGTGGTGGTCTGGAACCAAAACCGCAGTATCTCTGAGGTATGCCTGTACTACAAATAGAATTAAATATATTCAAAAGCATTGGAGGATATTAAAAAACCTACCTTGAATCAGAAATTCACAAACTAAGAAAAAAATAAATGAAAAACAAACAAAAAATGGAAAAATGAAAGAATAAAAGTTGGGACTCAAGAAAAAAAATGGGAGAAAAAGACTCAACTATCCCAAAAAATGAGGAATAAATTACAATATGCCCAAGGGAGAATAAACTCAAATTAAAACTTAATAAGGAACATTGAAGACAGGCATGAAAACAACCGAGAAAATAAAAAATGACATTGAGGGAGAGGAAGAGAGGGCGAGAGAGAGAGAGAGAGAGAGAGAGAGAGAGAGAGAGAAAGAGGAGTGGGGAGAAGGAAAGAAAGGGTCAGAGAGAAAGTAGTAAAAATAGCAAATAGGTATAGAAAAAAACTAATATTTATTCATGTAATTGCAGTCCCTGAAGAAGAAAAACCAAACAATAGAACTGAACTAGTATTTAAAACTGTAATTCGCTCAGAATGCAAGAAAACATTCCAGAAATTTAAAAATACCTAAAATACCTGAATCTACACATTTAAGGGCTCACCAGGTACCTAGGAAAATTAATCTAGAACAAATAAGTCTGAAATACAGCCTAGTCAAAACTATTTGATTTCAAACATAAAGATAAAATTCTCAAGACTTCCAGGCAAAAAGAATAAATAACTTACAAGTTCAAAAGAACTGGATCAGTATCAGATTATGAGATTTTTCAAAAACAAAATACAAGGCAAGGTGAGAAACAGAGCAGCACTAAAAAATAAAACTCAATGAAAGTAATGTGAGCCAAGGATTTTACATCAGTTAAGATGTTCCTTAAACATTAAGGCAACAAGAAAAACAGTTTTCAACTTACAAGGGTATAGGGAATTCTGCACTCACTAACCCTCCCTGAGGAATATACTGGAGGATAAGCTTTATTCAATTAAATGGGGGAAATGTCAGCAAAAGGACTGATGGTGAGCATTTAAAAATGTGTAAATGTACATATAAGACACTAAAAGAAAGATAAGGATGAAGGTGGAAGATTAGTGTAAAATTGCTACACAATGGCCAGGCACAGTGGCTCACACTTGTAATCCCAGCACTTTGGGAGGCTGAGGTGGGCAGATCACCTGAGATCAGGAGTTGGAGACCAGCCTGGCCAACATGGTGAAACCCCATCTCTACTAAAAATACAAAAAATTAGAAGGCGTGGTGTTGCACACCTGTAGTCCCAGCTACTCGGGAAGCTGAGGCAGAAGAATCACTTGAACCTGGGAGGCAGAAGTTGCAGTGAGCCAAGACTGCACCACTGCACTCCAGCCTGGGTGACAGAGTAAGACTCCGTCTCAAAAAAAAAAAAAAAAAAAAAATTGCTACACATTGTGACAGAGTTAAAAAAAGAAACTACAACTAGAAAATGGGAGAAGAAGAGAAAGCAAGAGAGAATGGTAGAAGCAGTTCCACTGCTATGTACACTATAGGTGAGTTTAAGGGATACTGGCAGGAAAAAAAACAGATACACCAGATATTAAGAGGTTAAACAAATCAACACAGGGTGCTAAGACAACTGGATATCCACAAGCAAAAGGTTAAAGCTTGGCCCTACCTCACACCATATACAAAAATTAACTCAAAATGGATTAAGGACCTAAATGTAAGTGCTAAATCTACAAAACTTAGAAAAAAACATAAAAATAATCTGTGTGGTCTTGGATCAGGAAATGATTTTTAAGTTAGGACATCAAAAACAAAGCAACATTATTTCCAATTGCTGCTACAAAAAAAATCAAAACAAAACAAAAAACAAAGCAACAAAAGAAAAAATAGATAAAACTGGGCACCATCAAAATAACAAGTGTTTCAGGGATGTAGAAATATTGGAACCCTCATACATTCCTGGTAGAAATGTAAAATAGATAAGCCACTTGGAAAAGTTTGGCAGTTCCCCCACAAGTTAAACATAGAGTTACTATATGACCCAACTATTCCACTCCTAGATAGGTACCCAGGAGAAATGAAAACATGTCTACACAAAACTTGTACACAAATATCCATAGGAACATTTTTCATAATAGCCAAAAGGTGGAAACAACCCAAATGTGCAAGATGAATGAATGAATATAATGTAGTATTAATATACCCATACAATGGAATATGTATCATTTGACCATAAAAGGGAATGAAGTACCAATACATGCTACAACATAGACAAACCTGGAAAACATTATGCTAAGCGAAAGAAGCCAGTCACAAAAGACCACTATTATATGATTCCCTTTATGTGAAATGTCCAGAATAAGCAAATCCATAGAAACAAAAAGTAGACTGGTGGTTGCCTGGGTGGAAGAAGGGGTTGGGGGGATGAGAAATGATGGCTAATGGGCACAGAGTTTCTTTTTGGGATGAAGACAATGTTCTAAAATTAGACTGTGGTGATGGTTGCACACTCTACGAATATACTGAAAAACACTGAATTGTACACTTTAAATGGGTAAATTGTGTTATGTTAATTCTATCTCAACAAAGCTGTTACAGAAAAAAAAATCAACTGACAGAGATTCCACACTAAATGTGAATTCAGCATTTACAAATGCAAAGAATAAAAATTCCCCAGGAAAGCCTTTGCAACAAAGAAGCCTCAGGCTGGGCGTGGTGGCTCATGCCTGTAATCCTAACACTTCAGCAGGCAGATCGCTTGAGCCCAGAAGTTAGAGACCAGCCTGGGCAACACAGTGAAACCTCCTCTCTCTAACAACAACAAACAAACAGACAAACAAACAAAAAGCCACACTCCCATCACAGAAACGCACCAAGTCAGAGCCCACAGAAAAAGAGCACAATCAGTAGAATAGTGAGAAGGGGAAGGTAGACCTGAAGAGACCATCATGGATTATTATTCTGGCCACGGTGGGTAGCTGTTATCTGTTATTGCCAGTTCTTCAGTAAGGAGGAGCACGAAGTAGATACAGAATTCCACAGTTGCCTATCATTATCTTACTTTGATCACATAGATGCAATTTCACACACACACGCACGCATGCACACATACACGCATGCACACATGCACAGATAAACAAGCAAACAAAGGAGTGAGGGCATTTTAAAAGGTGTAAGTACAAAGGTAAATGATTAGAACAAAAATGCAAACCTTCCTAAATAACCCCCCCCCACACACCCTAAGTTTTGTAATAAAAGAGCAAAATATCTACTTCTCATAGAGAAATGGCAAAGATAACAAATACACATAATTATAAAATATTATGATGGATCTGAGGTCAAATTTTTCAGTCCTAACAATAAATGTGGGTGGGTTTAATCCACCTATTACAATAAAAATTTTCAATTTGACTAACAAAAGAAACCTCAACGACTTTTACAACACAAAAGACACATCTAAACCAAGGTGATTCCCTTTTTTTTTTTCTTTTTTGAGACAGAGGCTCTCTCTGTTGCCCTGCAGCAGCACGATCTCTGCTCACTGCAACCTCCACCTCCGAGTTCAAGCAATTCCCGTGCTTGAACTGGTTCTACAGGTGTGCACCACCATGCCCAGCTAAATTTTTTTTGTATTTTTGGTGGAGACAGGGTTTCGCCATGTTGGCCAAGCTGATCTCGAACTCCTGACCTCAGGTGATCCACCTGCCTTGGCCTCCTGAAGTGCTGGGATTACAGGCGTGAGCCACAACACCCAGCCTCAAAGTGATTCTGAACAGTTAAAAATAAAAGGAGGCCGGGCGCGGTGGCTCAAGCCTGTAATCCCAGCACTTTGGGAGGCCGAGACGGGCGGATCACGAGGTCAGGAGTTCGAGACCATCCTGGTTAACACAGTGAAACCCCGTCTCTACTAAAAAATACAAAAAAAAAACTAGCCGGGCGAGGTGGCGGGCGCCTGTAGTCCCAGCTACTCGGGAGGCTGAGGCAGGAGAATGGCGGCATGAACCCGGGAGGCGGAGCTTGCAGTGAGCTGAGATCCGGCCACTGCACTCCAGCCTGGGCGACAGAGCTAGACTCTGTCTCAAAAAAAAAATAAAAATAAAAATAAAAAAATAAAAAATAAAAATAAAAATAAAAGGTTAGGCCAGGCATGGTGGCTCACGCCTATAGCCCCAGCACTTTGGGAGGCCAAGGCAGGCGGGCGGATCACCGGAAGTCAGGAGTTCAAGACCAGCTTGGCCAACAAGGCAAAACCCCGTCTCTACTAAAAATACAAAAAAATTAGCTGGGCATGGTGGCTCATGCCTGTAATCCCAGCACTTTGGTAGGTCAAGGTGGGTGGATCACTTGAGGTCAGAAGACCAGCCTGGCAAACATGGCAAAACCCCGTCTCCACTAAAAATATTAAAAAATGTAGCTGGACACAGCGGCACGCACCTACAGTCCCAGCTACTCGGGAGGCTGAGGCAGGAGAATCACTTGAATCCAGGAGGCGGAGCTTAAGTAAGCCAAGATCACGCCACTGCACTCCAGCCTGGGCGACAGAGTGAGACCCAGTCTCTAAATAAATAAGTAAATAAATAAATGGCTGGAAAAAGTACATGAGGCAAATGGAAATAAAAAGAGAGTAGGTCGCCAGGCAAGGTGGCTCATGCTTGTAATCCCAGCACTTTGGGAGGCCGAGGCGGGTGTATAGCGGAGTCAGGAAATCAAGACCATCCTGGCTAGAACGGTGAGACCCAGTCTCTACTAAAAATACGAAAAAAAAAAAAAGCAAAATCAGCCAGGCATAGTAGTGGACGTCTGTAGTCCCAGCTACTCGATAGGCTGAGGCAGGAGAATCGCTTGAACCCGGGAGGCAGAAGTTGCAGTGAGCCAAGATCGCCCCACTGTACTCCAGCCTGGGCAACGGTGTGAGACTCCGTCACAAAAAAAAAAAAAAAAAAAAAGACTGGGGATGGCAATCCTGGTCTCAGGCAAAGCAGAATCCATGTCCTAAAGCATTAACTGTGACACAAAAAGATATTTTTTAATCCTAAAAGCCTTACCCCAAAATGAAGATATAACATATAAATATATGTATTTATATAAACATAATACAGCAATCACCTTCATGAGACAAAAACTATAAGAGATGCGAGAAGACACTGGAAACACACTAATAATAGGAGACTGTAATACACCATTCTTTGTACAAGACAGATTAGGTGAACCAAAAATAAGGAGACTTAAGATCTAAACAACATACTCAATAGAGTAACTCTTAGGGTTGTTTATCAAACTCTACACTCTGATACTAATGAATACAGTTTCTTCTCAACTGCTCACACCACATTCATCAAAATAATCATATATTAGGTCACAAAGAAAAAATATTTCCCCTTCAATAAAGTGGAAATATTACAAATAATATGTCTGATTATAATGCAATAAAACTAGAATTTATGAACAAAAATTTAAAAAACAGAAAGGCTTTTCCATCTAGAAATTTAATAGCCTACTATTAAGCAACTCCTGGGTATTCTAGAACTAAAATTATACTTTTTTTTTTTTTTTTGAGACAGAGTTTCACTCTTGTTGCCCAGGCTGGAGTGCAATGGCACAATCCCAGCTCACTGCAACCTCCGCCTCCCAGGTTCAAGTGATTCTCCTGCCTCAGCCTCCGAAGTAGCTGGGATTATAGGCATGAGCCAACATGCCCAGCTAATTTTGTATTTTTTTTAGTAGAGACAGGGTTTCTCCATGTTGGTCAGGCTGGTCTTAAACTCCCGACCTCAGGTGATCTGCCCACATTGGCCTCCCAAGGTGCTGGGATTACAGGCGTGCGCCCAGCCAAAATTATACATTTTTAAAGAAATAATGACACTGAAAACACTACGTATCAGAATCTTTTTTATTTTATTTACTTCTTTATTTTTTTTAAGGCTAGTCAAGTGAAGTAGCGGGAATGAAGAAGGAACAAAGAAATCTGTACCTGGTTGTCATCAATTAGTTGTAAATACCACTGCACTCGAACCAGCCTACAAATCCAATTTTATAGCATGCATTTAAAGCAGTAATCAGAGGAAAATTCATTGCACTAAACACACTTATCAGTAAAAATGAAAGAATAAAAATAAATTTTATTCCAAGGTCAAAAAACACTTAAAAATAGGCTTGGCACAGTGGGCTTACACCTGTAATCCCACCGCTTTGGGAGGCTAAGGTGGGAGGATCTCTTGATGCCAAGAGTTTGAGACTAGCCTGGGAAACATAATAAGACCCTGTCTCTACAAAAAAATAATTAAAAAAAAAATAGTTAGGCATGGTAGCACATGCCTGTAGTCCTAGCTTCTCGGGAGGCTGAGGCAGGGGGATTGCTAAAGCCCAGGAATCCAAGACTACAGTGAGCTATGATCGACCACTGCACCCCAGCCAGGGTGACAGAGTGAGACCCTGCCTCAAAAAATATATAAATAAATAAACTTTAAAAATAACAAAATAAACCAAAAGAAAGGACATGGAAGGAAATAATAAAGATGAAAGTAGCCCACGCACAGTGGCTCATGCCTGTAATGCCAGCACTTTGGGAGACCGAGGCAGGAGGATTATTTGAGGCCAGGAGTTCAAGGCCAGCCTGGGCAACAGAGGGAGACCTTGTCTCTACAAAAAAAAAAAAATCAAAATTAGCTAAGTGTGGTGGTGCACCACTGTAGTCCCAGCTACTTGGGAGGCTGAGGTGGGAGGATTGCTTGAGCCCAGGAGGTAGAGGCTACAGTGAGCTGAGACAATGCCACTAACTGCACGTCAGCCTGAGTGACAGAGTGAGACCCTGTGTCAGGAAAAAACAAACAAGAAAAGATGAAAGTAGAAGAAAAGAATGAGGGAAACAATAGAAAAATAGATGTAATTACTAATTCAAAATTCTGTATTTTTGAAAAAAATAACAAAATAAAATAGATAAACCATTAGATAACTTAAGGAAAAAAGGGAAAAAGCACAAAAACACAAAATGAGAAAGAGCATGGAGGAAATAAGATGAAAAAACTTAAAAATAATAAAGGATGTCTTTGTAGACCTCTATCAAATAAATTTGAAAACCCAGATGAAAGGGATAATTTGCTAGAAAAGCACAGATCACTAAAATTTTATCCATTAGAGTTAGAAAGTTTAAATAGACCAATTTCCACAGGAAAAAAAATTGAGAAAGTTATAAAGGAAATATCACATGAAAAAGCGTCAGGCCCAGATGGTTTCACAGGGAATTCTACCAAATCTTCAAACACGAGATAGCCTCAACGCTCTATAAATTATTCCAGAGACAGCACAAGAAGGATCAAGCCTGCAGGAAAATCAACCTTTGGAGGAAGATGAACCAGCAAAGGAGAAACTGAGAAGGAACTTCCCGGGAAGAAGAAGGGAACCTTGGAATACAGAATCTCAGAAACAAAAGGACGTTTCCAAAAGGGGGGCTTTCATGGTAAATACTGCAGAGAGATCAAATAAAATAATGAAAATTGTTGACATATGTCTTGAGGGCTGAGTGGAAGGTCAGGAAACTGAGAAAGCCAATTATTAACAACTCTTTCAAACAGTCCAGCTGGGAAGGGAAGGGGAGGAGAGAAACTAGGTAGCAGCAGGGTGATTAGAGGTCTAGGAATGAGGTTTTAAAATGGGAGAAACTTGAGTCAGTTTCTTTTTTTTTCTTTTTCTTGAGTCCAGGTCTCGCTCCGTAACCCAGGCTGGTGTGCAGTAGTGCAATCATAGCTCACTGCAGCCTTGAACTCCTGGGCTCAAGTGATCCTCTCACTTATGCATACCCCATACCCAGCTAATTTTTAAAACATTTTTTTGTAGAGACAGGGTCTTGCTATGTTGCCAGGGCTGGTCTCAAACTCCCGGCCTCAGGTGATCCTCCCAGTTCAGCCTCCCAAAATGCTGGGAGTATAAGTATGAACCACCATGCTCAGCCAGTACATTTATTCTTAGTAAGGAGAGACTATTTGCCTGGCATTAGGGATGTAAAGTAGAATGACAGTCATAGCAGAGACGAGTCCAAGTCCAATTAGTTCAATGTTTCCTTTGATTCCTTAATATTAACTCCAAATAACATGGTAAATTTTTCCCAATATTCCATATTTACATATTACCTTCTTCATTGGTCCAAACTGAATTTATTTCTTTATTTAGAGACAGAGTCTTGCTCTGTAACGCAGGCTAGAGTGCAGGGGCAAGATCTCAACTCACTGCAACCTCCGCCTCCTGGGTTCAAGCAATTCTCATGCCTCAGCCTCCCGAGTAGCTGGGATTACAGGCATGTGCCACCACGTCCGGCTACTTTTTGTATTTTTAGCAGAGACAGGGTTTCACCATGTCGGCCAGGCTGGTCTCAAACTCCTGACCTCAGGTGATCCGCCCACCTTGGCATCCCAAAGTGCTGGGATTACAGGCATGAGTCACTGCACCCCGCACTCAAACTGAATTTTTATCAGTGGTCACATTCTATGTTACTTTATCAAACACGACTAAGTACCAGTGACTGCTAGGGGGTAGAAATACAAAGTTAGAAGAGACCTAGTTTTTTTCCTGGGGAAGTGAAGTCTCTAGTGGGTAAGAATGATGACATGAGTGCCAGCAGTTCCTGGTTTACTAAGTGTTGCACACGTACTATGTCATGTAATCCTCACAACAAACACATGAGGAAGCTGGAATTACCTGCATTTCATGAGTGAATAAAGCCAGCCTCAAAAAAGTTAACTGATCTGCTCCAAGTGGAGGACCTGAAAGTAGAACGCAGGTTCTTGCACTATAATACTAACACTTCCTCACCTTGCAACTCCTACCGTCAGAAAGATGACCCTGTGGAGACTGGCCGGTCACTTGCTCAGGTGCTTGGTCAGCAGAATTGGGCTTTAGCATACTTGAGAATAGTTGACATCAGGCATCACATCTAAAATTGCCATCTAAATTTGGAAAGCAGCTTTTATGCCCTCTGCTGCCCGGATAATGTAGCCTGCAGGGCACAAAGACCATGTTTTATTTATCATGAGCCCAAGTACAGTGTTTTATTTAGCATTATACCTGTCCCTCTCCGCTTTATATAGTGCTTTTAAATATTTGCTCCTTCAACATTTGTGCAGATTCATTCACTCACCTAATTTCAGAACCCTGATAAAGTTTTGAATATAATCTAGGGCAGCAGTTAAAAGAAAAACAACAACCAAAAAAACTTCAAATTTAAGGAGTGAAAGAGCATAGGGGCAAAGGGTATTACAGAATAGCCTTTTGAATTAAGGTATTTACTTTAAAAAATGTATTAACCTCAAGATGCTTCTGTGCTCTGAAATTTTTACCAGATGGTAATAACATGGCTGGGTGCAGTGGCTCATGCCTGTAACCCCAGCACTTTGCAAGGCCAAGGCAGGAGAATGGCTTGAGCTCAGGAGTTTGAGACCAGCCTAGGCAACATAGTGAGACACTGTCTCTATTTAAAAATAAAAAATTAAAAATAATTTTTAAAAATACCAACAAGACAAAGTTTGTCTAAATGTACTTTCCAGAAATGTCTCATTTGACCCTTAAAACTATCCTTAAGAAAGGTAAGGCAAATGTATTATAACCCCTAGTGCATCGTTGCGGAAAGAGTACCTTAGAAAAGTTCAGAGACTTGTTCAAGATAATCAGATATACTGGATTTCAAGGGCATCCTAACTTTAAATCTCTTGTTTGCTCTATTAAGCCTTTGCTTCACCTAGATAACCTTTCTTTACCAAAATAGTAAAGGTGCAATAAAAGATGAGAAGCTGAAGTGCTATCAACAAATAAGAAAAAAGTGATGACTAGAGAGGGGTACTTGTACTTGGTTGAAGAGTACAAGTATGGCTCAAAAGTATTCCTATAGAAATCCCTTTAAATGTTGCCTTTTGCTAGGGTGTGGGTAAGGACACTCACAGATTGTTGGTAGGAGTGTAAAACAGCATATCTTTTCCAGAGGGAACTTGAGCAATTCACATTGAAAAAAAAAAACCCTTATGTGCATACTCTGCCCAACAATTCTATCATCTAGGAATGTACACTTAGAAAGTAATCATGGGCCAGGCGCGGTGGCTCACACCTGTAATCCCAGCACTTTGGGAGGCCGAGGCAGGCAGATCGCCGGAGGTCAGGAGTTCGAGACCAGCCTGGCAAATAGGGTGAAACCCCGTCTCTACTAAACATACAAAAATTAGCCAGGCATGGTGGCACATGCCTGTAGTCCCAGCTACTCAGGAGGCTGAGACAGGGGAATCGCTTGAACCTGGGAGGTGGAGGTTGCAGTGAGCTGAGATCGCGCCACTGCACTCCAGCCTGGGCGACTGAGTGAGACTCAAAAGTAATCATAAATATGCAGACTTTACATTTACCCAACAATGTATTTTAATAGAGAAGAACTGAGAATGACCAATGAAATAAATTACAATATTACAGCCATGTAATGGCATGCTATCTTAGTCAGAAAAAGATATTTACAAAAGAGAATTCACTTTAGAAAAACCCATGTCTTAAGCTCTGCACAGAAAAAGACTGGAGGTGTATAACCACACTCACAATGGTTACTTGGAATGGTGAAACCATATTCACCATGGTTATTTGGAATTTGGAATAGTGAAACAATGTACCTTCATTGTGATTCCTATCTTAGAAATGTGTATAAATGGCTAAAGGTTCCTATATATTAAAATGTTTTTAATAAGACGTTTTAAAGGTTTCTTGGGGGTGACTGAAACAGCTGTGATTTCAAAATAAAATTTTAGTAGCCATTTAAAACAACATTAAAAATAAAACATTGCTATACCATTACCATTAAAATACCAACGAAAAATAAAGCCCTCGTTATGAATCCACAGCAAAACCTTTTCTTTTCAAATTCTTGTCTGTCGTTCCGACCTGTTCACATTCAGAAAAATGCTAAAAAGACTGCTTGGCCAGGAGCCTAAAGAGGCCTTCCTGATTTCTACCTACAGTTTGTAATTTGTTCCAGGAAAAAAAAAAAAAAAAAAAGGCAATCACCTAATAGGCAGTTCGAAAAGCACCCGGGTAGGAAAATATTTACGGGGTAGGTTTCTCTCCCATTTCTTTCCCTCGAGACCTACCAACAGGACAGTCCTGACAGTGACTGGCCCAGTTTCCCAATACAACCTAGAGAAGCACAGGAGATGCGCCAATTTTCAGTAGACGTTTCTAAAACGACAAGTTTTACTTTACAATGCAGGATAATGAGCAGCCTTCACTACTCATTCTCGACGCTGACAGAGGAAGATGCCGCTGCGCGGCAGGAGCGCCTCACCAGGACAAAGCGGGGTGCGGGGGGGTCCTCGGCTCAGGCCCCGCAGGCGACGCGTCCAGGGCCGCCTCGAGAACAAGGGCACCGTCCCCGGACACCGCCTCCCCGGCCCCCGCCCTTTTGACAGATGCAGGGAACCGCGGGGACCGCAACCTGCCCGACGACGGCAGAGGATCAGGGTCGCGGCAGCAGGTGCCCGCGTCGCCGCGCCTGTCGAGGGACCTCAGGGGCGCCGGGCAGCTGTCCCCTGGAAACCGGAGACGGGTCGCCGCGCCCGAGGGAAGGCGCTGACCGAGGGACCTACGGGGCGCAGAGGAGTTGTCCCCAGGGAACCCGAGTCGGACCGCCGCATCCTCCCCGCTGCCCCATCCGCCACCCCGAGAACCGCCCCTCCTGGGTGGCGGACACGCCCTCCCTGCGGGCCCAGGCCTCCTCGCCCCGCCCCCCCCAGAGCCGCTCACCCGGCCGGGAAGTCCCCGCCGCTGCCGCCGCTGCCGCCGCCGCCGCCGCCGCCGGCCCCTCGGGCCTCGCCCCTCACTCTGCCGCCGCCTCCCACAGCAGCGGCACCCCAACCGCCTCTGCCGGGTCGTGGGACCCGGAACCACTTCCTTCCGGAACCGCCTCGCCCCGCCCCCGCCCTGGCCCCGCCCACTGTTCGCGGCCTCGCGCTGAGCCCGTTCTCCAGCCGACCCCTATCCTCTACTCTCCCGGCGAGGGTGCCCCGCCCGGGCTTCTCGGGCCAGAGCGCTGCGCCCCCTGCCGGCCGTTCCCACCGCTGCCGCTCTGTCCAGGGCGCCTGCGCCCTCTGCCACCCGCCTGCCGGGTCCGGCTAGAGCGCCTGCGCCCTCTGCAGCCCTCCTGCCGGAAAGGAGGGGACTTAATGGGCGTTCCAGGTCCAGGGATCCTGGGGGTTAAGGCCCAGGGATTGGAGGTCACCCCTCAGTCACGGACAGAACTTGATCCCGTGAGCCTTCTAGCTTTGTGCAGATCTCTAACCATTCACCTACCCTCTATCCATTTCCCACGCCTCAAATTAAGCATATTCCCGGAAAACAAAGCCTCCCCGCTGAACTTCCCAAATGGTCGGATGGTACCAGCATCTATCCATCATCCAACTCAAAGGATTGCCTCATCTCTGTCTACTCGCTTGGTTTCTCCCCTCCCGCAGTCCATGCACCAGCCTCAAAGATAGTGTGACTTCTTCACTCTTGAAGCTTTCTGCTTGACACTGATATTCTTTCTTCCCCTTGTGAAATAGCTCTTTCAGGCTCTATGCCATCTGGTAGTAACACCTTTTGCCCTCCCTTGTCACTGTCACCTACTGACTGCCTGGCATTAGTTTTCCTCTCCATCTGATTTACTGCCATCTTCCCAATGAATCCAACATCCACAACCCAGCGTGGTTTCCTTCAGTTCCTCAACGCGGATGACCATTACTTCTACTTTGTTCACCCACAGTCTAGAAAATCTAGACATTCATCACTTGATACTGCTCCATCTCTAAAACCTTACATGTTGAAATCCCACTACCCAACTTAAACCCGTGGCCTTTGACTACAACCACTTTTTAATTTTTACTTATTTATTTATTTATTTTGAGACAGAATCTCTGTCGCCCAGGCTGGAGTGCAGTGGTGTGATCTCGGCTCACTGCAACCTCTGCCTCCCGGGTTCAAGTGATTCTCCTGCCTCAGCCTCCTGAGTAGCTGGGATTACAGGCTGTGCCACCATGTCCAGCTAATTTGTGTGTGTGTGTGTGTGTGTGTGTATTTTTAGTAGAGACAGGGTTTCCCCATGTTGGCCAGGCTAGTCTTGAACTCCTGACCTCAGGTGATCATCCTGCCTCAGTCTCCCAGAGTGCTGAGATTACAGGCATGAGCCACCACGCACGGCCTATTTATTTATTTAGAGATGGAGTCTGACTCTTGTCGCCCAGGCTAGAGTGCAGTGGTGCGATCTCGGCTCACTGCAACCTCTGCCTCCCGGGTTCAAGTGATCCTCCTGCCTCAGCCTCCCGAGTAGCTGGGATTAGAGGTGTGCACCACCATGCCCGGCTAATTTTTGTATTTTTAGTAGAGATGGGATTTCGCCATGTTGGCCAGGCTGGTCTCGAACTCCTGACCTCAAGTGATCTGCCTGTCTCAGCCTCCCAAAGTGCTGGGATGACAGGCATGAGGCATGAGCCACTGCGCCCGGCCTTTTTTTTTCTTTTTTAAGAGTCAGGGTCTCACTTGGTCGTGGGCCTGGCTGGAGTGCAGTGGCATAATCATAGCTCACTGTAACCTCAAACTCCTGAGCTCAAGTGATACTCCTGCCTCAGCCTCCCGAGTAGCTTGTGCAACAAACGTGCACCACCATGCCCAGCTAATTAAAAAAAAAAAAAATTTTTTTTGTAAAGACGGTTTCGCTATGTTGCCCAGGCTGTTCTGGAACTTCTAGGCTCAAGCGATCCTGCTGCCTCGGCCTCCCTAAGTGTTGGGATTACAGGCATGAGCCACTGTGCCCAGCCTTCAACCACTCTTGTAAGCAGAGCCCCCTGCCTTGCCCTTTGACTTGTCCTAACATTAAACTACCACTTAAAACTCCAGTCTGCATTTTCCATTCCTACATCTGCATTTCCAAACACTGCTTGGGTGGGGAGAAAGCCACACAACTATCAAAGAATGATGTCACTACAAATGTATGGATGCCCACCACAGTGGAGAACCTGGTCCTCTTAGTAATCATTTTATATGACCATTTTATGTGATCTCTCTTTTTTCCAATCCTTTTACCACTCTTTTTAAGCCTTCTATCAATGATCATTTTCCTTTCTTCATATATGACTTTGCTTTCTGTTTGGCAGAGAACATTCTTTCGAACAGCATACAAACTTTTTCATTATCTATTCCCTAGCCTCTCTTCCGCTTGTGCACAATGCTCTGGTCATACTGAAGTTTTTGCAGTTTAAGAATAAATAATGCTTTTTCTTTCTGGTTAAGAGGTGTGAGTCCTTTTTTACCTGCATATATATGGCTTCAATTCAGAAACATTTTCTTCCATTCTATCTTCAAGAATTGTTTCTGCTCCATTAGCTCTAATCTCTCTTTTAGGAAGAGCAATCAGCTGTATTAGTTCTCTGTTTTTATTATTATTATTATTATTATTATTATTATTATTGGTTGAGATGGAATCTCTCTCTTGTCGCCCAGGCTGGAGGGCAGTGGTGCGATCGTGGCTCACTGCAACCTCTGCCTCCCAGGTTCAAGCAATTCTCCTGCCTCAGCCACCTGAGTAGCTGGGATTACAGGCCCCCGCCACCATGCCCGGCTACTTTTTGTATTTTTAGTGGAAACGAGCTTTCACCATTTGGGCCAGGCTGGTCTCGAACTCGTGACCTCAAGTGATCTACCTGCCTCGACCTCCCAAAGTGTTGGGATTACAAGCATGAGCCACCACACTGGCCTGTTTTATCATTTTCGTCTTTCATCCATTTCCAGCATTTCCAGTAGACCTCAAGTTTGCTTTATTGATACTGATACAGCTTTCTAAAGCATTATTTTTGTCTCTATTTTGACTCAAACTTTATTATTGAGATTTTTGTTTCTTTGTATTCTCTCCCGCCCGGTTCTCTGTTGTTACTCTAGTAATCTCTGTCTCACCCTTTCATTTCCTTACGAATTTCTGTTCTGATTTTATAGAAAGCCTATCATATTTCAAAAGGATGCTAAACTGGTTGTGAAATTTTTCTTTCAGATTCTGCAGATAATCCTTTTCAAAAGTATGCTCCTTTGGGACAGGTGCGGTGGCTCATGCCTGTAATCCCAGCACTTTGGGAGGTCAAGGCGGGCGGATCACTTGAAGTCAGGAGTTCGAGACCAGCCTGGCCAACATGGGGAAACCCCCATCTCTACTAAAAGTACAAAAATTAGCCGGGCGTGGTGGCACATGTCTGTAGTCCCAGCTACTCAGGAGGCTGAGGCAGGAGAATCGCTTGAACCTGGGAGGCGGAGGTTGCAGTCAGCCAAGATTGCACCACTGCACTCCAGCCTAAGTGACAGAGCCACACTATGTCTCAAAAAAAAATTAAAAAAGAAATGTGCTAGAAATGTGCTCTTTTTTCTCTTCCATTCCCATGGTTTCTGTGTCTTCATTATATATAAATATAAATATACATACACACAAACTTATTTTTATAAATAAAAAACATATACCCACATATATACATACATATACATATATGCACACAGATATATATGTGTGTATATATATTTGTGTATGTGTATATATATGTGTGTATATGTGTGTGTGTGTGTGTGTGTGTATATATTTCTTTTGACTCCTCTTTGAACAAGGTGGTATTTTTCCAGACTCACCATTGTCAACAGACAGCACAAGTAGATGGTCCTCGGCCTTATATGCTGTCTACTCGTGTGGAAAGAGAGGTTAAACAGTTTGCACATAGTCCTTGGTGTCTATGTGAATAGCATACATGCACATGTACGCAGAGCAAGCCTAAGAGAAATGGAGTATCATCTCCCTTCCCTTCCCTCCCCACCTCTCCCCTCCCCTCCCCTCCCCTCCCCACCTCTCCCCTCCCCTCCCCTTCCCTCCCCTCCCCTCCCCTTCCCTTTCCGTCCCTTCGGGTTTCACGCGAAGCCAAATCTGCTGCAGAATGCCAACTCTGCTTCAAACAAGTAGTCTGTATTGGTAAGAATAAGCTGTGTTACAATAACAATCCCCAAACCTCAGTGGCTTAGAACAGCACATGTTTATTTCTCATTTACATTTCACATCCATCGTGGGGCAACTTTGAGTCTTCTGTCTGGGATCCAGACTGAAGGAATAGCCCCTGCTATTCCTGACAGGGTAAGCGGGGCGTGGTGAATAGTGGTAAATAGACCTTACCACTGTCATATCAGAAGAAAACAAGCAAGGGTGGGACCATACACTACACAGTGAAGCTCCTGCCTCAAGCCACCAAATCAAACTCTAGGGCCGGGCGCGGTGGCTCACTGTAATCCAAGCACTTTGGAAGGCTGAGGTGGGTGGATCTTCTAAGGTCAGGAGTTCAAGACCAGCCTGGCCAACATGGGGAAACCCTGTCTCTATTACAAACACAAAAATTAGCTGGGCATGGTGGTGTGCACCTGTAATCCTGGCTACTTGGGAGGCTGAGGCAGGAGAATTGCTTGAACCTGGTGGGGCAGAGGTTGCAGTGAGCCGAGATTGCACCACTACACTCCAGCCTGGGCAACAAAGTGAGACTCCAAAAAAAAAAAAAGAAAGAAAGAAATAAGGAAGGAAGGAAGGAAGGAAGGAAGGGAAAGAAAAAGAAAGAAAGAAAAAGAAAGAAAGAAAAAGAAAGAAAGAAAGAAAGAAAAAGAAAGAAAGAAAGAAAGAAAGAAAGAAAGAAAGAAAGAAAGAAAGAAAGAAAGAAAGAAAGAAAGAAAGAAAGAAGAAAGAAAGAGAGAGAGAAGAAACTCTAGGAGTGGGGCACAGCAAACTACATTTCAGCAAGTCTCCAGGTGACTCTGACGCACCCTCAAACTTGAGAACCACTGCTGCATCGCTTGTACTCCCTGCAAACCAGAACATGGGCATAGAGGTTTGCTGTAATTCAGGGTAGTTTTAAAATCCTTAAACCTGAGAAAAATGTAAACAGTTTTTAAAGGAGTAATTCAGGCTGCAATGCAGACTTAGACAAAGTACATAGTGCCATCGTCATTTTTTGGAGAGCATCAGCTTCTGGGGAGACCTATGAGCTGCCTTGGCACGTTCTCGTGCCACCCTTCTGTGTGGCTTTCTTTTTCAAATGCTGATGTGAGAAAAAGAAAATTGTGAAGTAGTAGGACAAATAGCTTTCTCAACCCTTGAAAACACTGTTGTCCAGATTGCCCCTAGTTTGTATGGTGATGGTGTCACTTCAGTATCTCCATTAGTGGTTAGAACCCAGGACTGGCAGAACCAGGTGCTTTTTCCCTTGCCCTAACGATCTGACTTTGGTTGTGTGGCTTAATGCTATTAATGAAATTTAACGTATAATGCTTAGCTGGCCCTGTTCCCTCCTCCTTGTCTTCCATCCCATGATATAGGCATTTTTTGTGGACGCTGTCCTTTCTTTACCTTTGCTTTTTAAATGGCTTTGTCAACAGCAGAATGCAGACAGAAATGATTTATATTGTTTGGATGAAAATGTTTTTAGACAGGCTTATGCTGCAGGTTTCTTTTTGCTCATTCTAGTCACTGCCTGTATGACTGTTTTCCTACTGAGATGGAGGACAAATTCCTAAACGAAATTTGGTAATTGCTACCAGTCAGTCCTCTGGTCCTATAAATTATTTCTGATGAACTCTTTTGTAATGTAATATGTATAGTGGCTTGGCCCTGGTTCTGAAAGTCATATAATATTTGTGGTTTTAAAACAATGTATTATAACTCAGCAGTTATTTTGAACCATTTTGAGATAGTCTACCTACATTAATGCAAGGCAAAAAGGAGGAGTTTGAGACCAGCCCGCACAACATGGCAAAACACCGTCTCTACAAAAAAACAAAAACAAAAACAAAAAAAAACACAAAAAAATTAGCCAGGCATGGTGTAGGAATCTGTTGTCCCAGCTACTTGGGAGGCTGAGATGGGAGAATCACCTGAGCCTAGGAGGCAGAACTTGTAGTGATCTGAGATTGCACCACTGCACTCTAGCCTGGGCAACAGAGCAAGACCCTGTCTCAAAGAAATAAACAAATAAGAGCAGCTTGGCCAACACGGTGAAACCCTGTCTGTACTAAAAATACAAAAATTAGCCGAGTGTGGTGGCGCACATCTGTAATCCTAGCTACTCTGGAGGCTGAGGCAGGAGAATAGCTTGAACCCGGGAGGGTGAGGTTACAGTGAGCTGAGATTATGCCACTGCACTCCAGCATGGGCGACAGAGTGAGGCTCTGTCTCCAAAAAAAAGAAAATAAAAGAAAAGAAAAGGAAGAGAGGAGAGGAGAGGAGAGGAGGAAGGAAGGAAGGAAGGAAAGAAGGAAGGAAGGAAGGAAGGAAGGAAGGAAGGAAGGAAGGAAGGAAGGAAGGAAGGAAGGAAGGAAAGGAAGGAGAAAGAAAAGAAAAGAAAAGAAAAAGTCCAGCGCCTTCCCACTGTAGAAACTCTATCCCCAAATCCCTTCCTACCATAAATGGTCTCTTTTGTGTCCACGCACAACCCAAAACCAATTCAAAAGTCATTCATCTCTCCAAAACTTCATTGCCTGTGAATTTATTTTGTTCAACCCCATATTTATTAGGTACCCCACAGTCTCGTCTTAACTTTGCACTCCAGTTCCCACTCTCCCTTGGACTGGTAGGGAAAGAGAACATAATGGACCCTGTGGTAGATTTTACAATAATATATTCAAAACATTTACCACCCTTCCCTCCCCAGGCCCCTTACTAGAAAATTTTATTATATTATATTTTTATTAATTTATTAGAGATAAGGCCTCTGTTACCCAGGCTGGAGTACATTGGCACCATCACAGCTCACTGCAGCCTTCAACTAACTTCCTGCCTTAGCCTACCAAGTATCTTGGGCTCAAGCTATCTTCCTACCTTAGCTTCCCAAGTATCTGGGACTGTAGGCACCATCATGCCTGGCTGTTATTTTAATTTTTGTAGAGAGAAGGTCCAACTATGCTGCCCAGGCTGGTCTTGAACTCCTGGGGTTTAAGTGATCCACCTGCCTTGGCTTCCCAAAGTCCTGGGATTACAGGTGTGAGCCACTGTGCCTGGCAGAGGCCATAATTTTAATTCATAGAGTTTCTCAGTAACAACTGTGTTTATTCACTCACAAATATTTACTGAATATCTGTGTTGGGTGGTAGGAATGTGGCAGTCTTGCTGTCGTAACACTTACAGTGAGGGAGATAGACCTTAATGAAAGAATCTCACAAATCAATGTGTCATCACAAACTGTAATGATATGAAAATGTGGGCTGGGCATGGTGATTCACGCCTGTAATCCCAGCACTTTGGGAGGCCGAGGCAGGTGGATCACCTGAGATCAGGAGTTCGAGACCAGCCTGGCCAACATGGTGAAACCTGTCTCTACTAAAAATACAAAAATTAGCTGGATGTGGTGGCACATGCCTGTAGTCCCAGCTACTCGGGAGGCTGAGGCTGGCGAATTGCTTGAACCTCGGGGGCAGAGGGGCAGACGGGCAGAGGGTGCAGTGAGCTCAGATTGTGCCACTGCACTCCAGCCTGGGCAACAGAACAAGACTCCATCTCAAAAAAAAAAAAAAAGAAAAAAGAAAAAAGAAATAAAAGAAAAAGAAAATGTGTAACAGCCGACTTGACCTTCACACCCATCACAATTACAAATAATGACTTTTAAAATTGTCTACTGTCTCTCTTCACTGCTAGACTATAAGCTCCAGGAGGATGGGGACACTTTCTAGTCTTGTTCTCTGCTCCATCCCCATCCCTAGCAAAATGCTTAGCATGGAGTAGATATTCATTTGTACTTGCTTCATAAATGAGCAGTTATGAAATGGGTTGCCTTCTGGATGAGGGGGAAAAAAGTCTCATAGCAACTGTGCTCCCAGGTGGAAGGTGCACATATTCTGCTTGCATGAGCGATACAAAGATGGATGAAATGCCCTCAGCAGAAGATTCTCAAGGATTTTCAAAGTCAGCAACAATTTCTGGTGAGGGAAGCTGGTTGAGAAGATTGATTGGAAAACTTGCAACTATAGCTAGAAGGTGTGTAGACTAGCAAGAGCCTCTAGGGGCTGGGTCTGTCTGATTTGTCTGGGCAGGCACTTTGGGCTGTGGTGAGCTAGGCCAAGTGCAGGCTCCAAAGCACACCTTGGGGTTAGAAGCCCAGCTCTGTACTTCCTGGTTGCATGTGACCTCGGACCAGTGGCTTGGCCTGAGTCTCGGGTCCCTCATGGTGAAAAGAGCATGGTAACAACCATGCCTATCTCGGAATGTTGTCTGGAAGGTTAGGAGATACAGCACATGAAAAGCCTTAGCACAACGCCCAGCTGGCTCAGGATGGGTTCTTTGGGAAACTTTCAGACCAACTGGCATGCGGGCCATGTGTGCAGAGTGACTGGCGTGGGGAGGCGTGAAGGAAGCAGGAGGGAGAATTTAGACTGCAATGCAGTCTCTGCAGAGCCCTCAGGTGACCCCACGGGGAGCTCTGAAGCTGGGATGGCTCAGAGTTGTCCTACTTCCAGGCAAGGGGCTTTGTACACTGAACTGACCCAGTCATCAGATACAGGCTGCCCCAGGAGGAGGTTTAACCTTGGCGAGGCAACCTCCTTCAGCCAAGGGCAATTCCCAGACAGGAAGTCCACCGACAGGCTTCAGGGGCTGTACCTCCAGCATCCGGAAGGAGACACCTGGAAGGATGAACACCTCAGTCCTAAAAGGGAGGTCCATCTGGGTGGCGCGCCATGACATCCACTCCACTAGCATTTAATATGAACCTTTGAAGCCATTAGTATAACTATTTTGGATTTCCCAAATCCTGCCGAGGATATAAGGACCCTCACTTGTCAAAGTGTAACTTTCCAAAAGTTAAAAACATAATTCTGATGTTAATATAAAGCAAGCATGTGTCAAAAAATGTATTGAACTCATTAAGGAGCAGGATGAGAAAGCAAGTTAAAGGCGGAGATGAGGACTATTATGCACACATGTGTGTACGTAACATACACACAGGTGTATTTAGTAGGAAAAAAAGAATGCTGGAATAAGATGGCATAGTTAGAGATGAAGTTTTTTAGTGTCCTATAGGAACAAATAGACATAACCTCTAACTCCAGAAGCTGAATCCTAACCCACAGCACATGGTGAGCTGCTCGGACTAACATCTTCCGAGACCCAGCTGGCCCAGAGGCTGCCTTGTGAAGACAATCCTCTATCAGGGCTTGGAAAGGGTGCACAGTTATCTTGTTGCCTTTCACAGTCTGAATAATTTCTTACCATTGTGAACCTTGTACCAGCCACCAGGGCTGTCACCCACAGAGTAGGTCCCTGAGAATCCTTTAGAAGGCCAGGTCCACTGAAAAAATGGAATTTATTCTGTCCTCCCAGTGGACCTACGAAGATTCGGTTTGTCCTAGAACAACCTACAGGTCCCACAGTGATGACTGAATTCAATCCAACAAGCTTTACGCACGTCTACTGTGTGACACAGCCCTGTTCTAGCTGTTAGCTCTGCGTGGATGACTTTCCTGTTGTTTCAAGATGACCCTACACACACTATTAGGAAAATATGACTAAAATATAAGTACAGCCAACAAATTGCTGCTAGCTCTAATGCTGAAAAGAAGTTACTTTCCACAAAGGTTCAATTGCTTGGAACTCTTCCTTGCATTTCCTGAGATAAGGTGAGATGGGAAAAGCCTGCCTTCATCATTTCTTGGAAGTCCAGAAAGCTGGCAGCTTTAGACACTCCCCCGGCCCCAGTCCCTTGGTGCCAGTTGAATGGTCGCATTATTTAACTGCAGCATAGAAGCCTCGGCAGGAGGTTCTTGTTGATTTACTGCAGAGCATGGAGGGAGGGGAAGGGGGTGAACTCTCCAGGGGCAACACCTGCAGCTTTTTAGCTCCCTCTGCCTTTTGCAAGGGGACCCTCAGGCTCTGGGCAATAGGTGATTTCTTTCCACAGTGCCATGAGTGCCCATTGCCATGGACCCTGGCTTGGACTTTAGAGGGGAAAAAGAGGACACTGAAACACTCCCTCCCTAGTGGTTAATGTGGGGTATCTGTCCCAGAAACACAAGGGCAAGTAGAGTCACAGTGTAAGTCACCCTATGCCCGAATCCATGGTCATTGCTAAAGGCATGTCTCCAAAGGTTCAGAATTTTCAAAGCGTCTTAAATTACAGCTTCACCCAATCCATGTCTCTCATCAACCTAGGAGCCCATGCTGGGCATCTGAGAGGTGAGCCTGTGTTTGGCATTTGATCCCATGTTTATGAAGTGAATGCGAAACAACACAAAACAGCCCACACTCATTGTGACATAAACATTGTCCTAATTTGGCCTATTGAAGGGGGAAGATAGGGAAGTGACTGCTTCAAAGAAGAATGCTATCTTCGAACCCCATGTCCTTGCTTTCAGGTACAATGAGAACTTGAACTAATGGCTGATAAAGCCAAGCTTTGCTGCTTTGAGTAGATGGATGACAAACCCTTGAAAAAGCACTCAGGTAAAAATGTTCTAGAATTAGTAGTGATGGTTGCACAACTCTGTGACTAAAGACCACTGTATTCTATACTTAAGAAAGATACATTTTAATAATGTCAATATATTTAATAGTATATATGTATCTATTTATCTAATCTATATCTAATTTTGAGATGGAGACTCATCCAGCCTGGAGTGCTGGAGTGCAGTGGTGCCATCTTGGCTCACTGCAACCTCCACCTCCCAGGTTCAAGCGATTCTCCTGTCTTAGCCTTCCGAGTAGCTGGGACTACAGGCGTGTGCCACCATGCCCGGTTAATTTTTGTATTTTTAGTAGAGATGGGCCTTCACCATATTCGTCAGGCTGGTCTTGAACTCCTGACCTCGGGAGATCCACCCACCTCGGCCTCCCAAAGTGCTGGCATTACAGGTGTGAGCCACTGCTTCCGGCCTCAATATGTATTTTAAAGCACCTTCAGAACTAGGAGTTTCCATGAGGGTCCTGGCCCTTTGCTACTCATTTTGTAAGTGCTTGCTCTAGCAAGCCGTTTTTGTTTTTTGTTTTTTTTTTTGCCCTGCCTACCCCCTAGCAAATCAGTGTTGCTGCTCTGGGGGGCAGAAAAGCCTGTCAACTTCCCCTGGGGGTACTAAAGCTGGGGTCCTGGAAGTCGGGTGCAGTGGTTCGTGCCTGTAACCCCAGCACTTTGGAAGGCCAATGCGGAAGAATCGCCTGAGCTCAAGAGTTCGAGATTAGTCTGGGCAACATAGGGAGAATGTGTCTCTATTAAAAAATATGTATCTTTGGCCGAGCGCGGTGGCTCACGCCTGTAATCCCAGCACTTTGGGAGGCCGAGGCGGGTGGATCACGAGGTCAGGAGATGGAGACCACGGCGAAACCCCGTCTCTACTAAAAATACAAAAAAATTAGCCGGGCGTGGTGGCGGGTGCCTGTAGTCCCAGCTACTCGGGAGGCTGAGGCAGGAGAATGGCGTGAACCCGGGACGCGGAGCTTGCAGTGAGCCGAGATTGCACCACTGCACTCCAGCCTGGGCAACAGAGCGAGACTCCGTCTCAAAAAAAAAAAAAAAAAAAATGTATCTTTAAATATATATAAAAAATAAAGCTGGGGCCCTGGAGTCACAGCCAGCTCTGCCAAGTTCCAGCTGTGTGTGTCCTTGGGGAAGTTACCGTCCCATACCTACCTCAAAGCATGATTTTTTTTTTTTTTTTGAGACAATAGAGTCTCGCTCTGTCGCCCAGGTTGGGGTGCAGTGGCGCGATCTCGGCTCACTGCAAGCTCCGCCTCCCGGGTTCACGCCATTCTCCTGCCTCAGCCTCCCGAGTAGTTGGGACTACAGGCGCCCGCCAACACGCCTGGCTAATTTTTTTGTATTTAGTAGAGACGGGGTTTCACCATGTTAGCCAGAATGGTCTCCATCTCCTGACCTCGTGATCCACCCGCCTCGGCCTCCCAAAGTGCTAGGATTACAGGCGTCAGCCACTGCACCCGGCCCCTACAATTCTATTTTCAAGTTGCTGAAATGAAATCTCATTGACTGGAACCAATGTGAGTGCTGCCTATAGGATGAGCCTTCTTCATATGCACAAGATTTCCCATTCATTCACTTAAATTTTAACATTCCTCTCATTTTAGCTAGTTTTTATTTCTATGAATTTTATGGGTTTTGTTGGAACCTATTTCCAGTTTATTGCTGATATGTAAGAAAAAGACTCATCTGGCCAGGCATAGTGGTGCATACCTGTAATCTCAGCACTTCGGGAGGCCAAGGCGGGAGGATCGCTTGAGCCCAGTTCAAGACCAGCCTGGGCAACATAGACCTCATCTCTACATAAATATTTAAAAGAAATTAACTGGGCATCGTGGTGCACACCTGTATTCCTAGCTACTTAGGAGACTGGTGCAGGAGAATCACTTGGGCCCAGGAGTTCGAGGCTGCAGTGAGCTATAATCATGCCACTGTACTCCAGCTTGGCCCTGTGCCCCCACACCCCCAAAAAGAAAACTATTAATTTTTCTTTGATAGTTGGCCTCCTTGTGAAATCATTCTAAGAGTTTTTCATGGGTTTCCAGAAAAAAGAACATTTGTGAAGCTTCTCATTTCTAAGAGTTCTTGCTTCATTTTCTTACATAATTGTGCTTTTTTAAAAAAGACAGGGTCTTGCTCCATTGTCCAGGCCAGGAGTACAGTGGTGTGATCATAGGTCACTGCAGCCTTGAGCTCCTGGGCTCAAGCGATCCTCCTGCCTTAGACTCTCAAGTAGCTGGGATTATAGGTGTGTGCCACCACACCCAGCTAAGTTTTAAAATTTTTTTTTGTACAGAACAGAGGTCTTGCTTTGTTGCCCAGGCTGGTCTTGAACTCCTGGCCTCAAGTGATCCTCCTGCCTCGGCCTTGCAAAGTGCTGGTATTACAGGTGTGAGCCACTGCACCCGGTCCATAATTGTGCTTTCTGAACAGTGCTGAGGAATGAGTATGGAGGTCACCCTGTACTGTGCCCCAATGTAATGGGTATACCTCTTGAGACAAATTAGTTCTTTACATTTGCTTTCTAAATTAACAAAAGCATCTAATAGGAAACCTGTACACACTAAGAAAAAACTCGCAATGTTCACAAACAAGAAACTGTTCTTAGGAATGACTGGCCACCAATGTAGGCCCTATGGCCAGAGCTCATGATGACATAAGTTACTTCTAATGCCCCTCCCAGAGGCCTGCATATGGAAATAGTGTCTGCTTCTGTGCCCTGACCAGAGGCTCTGTTAGCAGAACTGGGGAAGGCAGCAATGACTGGGCCCTCAGCTTAAGAGATGGCAGCCCAGAAGTTACCACAGGGGTCTCTTAATTCCAGTCCTTTCCACCTGGCTTCTGGTCTGGGCTGGTACTGTCTCCAGGCAGTGGAAAGCCTGTGAGTTAGATACAAAAAAACTGGTCTGGGTTTCAGCTTACCTGAAAATAAGGGTCAACATTCCCATTATAATTTTATTTAAATGCCAAATTGCTATGTGCAATGTTCTCATAGATTATGGTAAGGTTAACTGTATCTTAGCTAGAAAGCCCTCGCACCAGTGGTATGAAAGTACAGGAACTTGGCTGGGCATGGTGGCTTATGCCTATAATTCCAGAACTTTGGGAGGCCAAGGCAGGAGGATTGATCACTTGAGCCTAGGAGAGCAGCTTCAGCAACATGGTAAGACCTTGTCTCTCCCAAAAAAAAAAAAAAAAAAAAAAGGAAAGAACAGCAACTTTTTACTATATTCAGAAGTCCATTGTGTTCTAGTGATAGTCATCACTTAATAAGCTTTATGCAGTTGACTCCACTTGGCACTGGCAACAAAGGAATTTTTAATGAGTTTGACAGGGAAAGGACACCCACACAGGATTTTTTGGTTTTCTTCTACACAAATTTTTAAAAGCCTGGTTTGGTTTCAGCACGTTGAGCTTACAGAAAAAATAAAACGCTAGCAAGTCATCAGACTCTTCAATGAAAATGTATTTCACATTAAACACAATGTACATATCATGCAAATGAGGCATCACCACGGTCACAGTGGTGCTGTGAGGTACAACAAATCACAAGAAAACAGACATTTAGCAAAATAAGGCTCTAGGAAAGATGAGAGGCATTTTTTGAAAGCCAGACCATGCTATGGTTTCTGTGTGCCTGTCCTAAAGTGACTTGGCCAGTATTTGCCGAGATGGACAGCACCGCATTATGTGGAAGCATGTACTTTATTGAGTATAGACAAATACACATACAGTTTCCGTAACTAATACATTCTTAAATGTAGCTGGCTGTAAAAGCACATGAACAAGATGACTACTGAGACTTCTTTGTATCTCCTGGTTGCAAACCTCTCTCAGAATTATGAATCTTTCCAAACCCTTAATTATCCAAGTCAAAACAAAAAGTTTCAAAGAAGAAAAGGTCATTTTAATCAGAAAGCCACTTTTCGCCACAAAAAACAAAATTAAGAAAACACACCATTATATGGCATAAAATGTGTGGAGTATACATTCTAGTGTCATTTTTCCCATTCAGATTTTTTTCTTAATGTTAAAGTCCACTAAAGTGACATACTGGGTCCAATGTGGGCCCCCTATTGTTTCAGAACGCTATGATTTTTGTTTGCACCTGGTTTTATTAAAGCTGGGCAAACACAGGAGCAGACAAAGAAAACTCCCAAGATCCAACAGAAAAAAAAAAAATAGCAAGAACATTGAAAACCAACCACCTGCACGTGAGACATAGGATTCATTCAGCTGGAAAGTCACTCCATGGTCTGGAGTGACTACAGCGTGAAGATTTTAAGGTGTGACATGAAAGAGTCCTTGCTAGATTCAGTTGCCCATGTATACACGAATATGCATAAGAGAAAAGAAATCATTACTGACTGTTTTGACTTCCTTCCTCAACCAAACTTACTACTTTACCCCCAAAAGAATAACGTGGGGCAATGCATTTTTGCGGGTGGCAAAGCTTAACAATAACTTTTTAAAGGCTTCTTGATACTGCCTTCAAACAGAGAAACTCTGGAGATGGGGAACCTCCTGAATTTCTTCTCTGTCTCAAAAAAGACAGGGAGATATACAGTGCAAGTTGAGTATATGTTTAACTAGAGTTTGGGTAAATGTCTAGAATATTTTACAGGAAAAGACATCTAAATGTTTATGTGCTCCCACTTTGGGAATAAGTTATAAAGCGAATTGCCGAGCCAGTCACTCAGGTCATTCAGAGGGTCACTATGATAATAGAGAAGTTCAGGAAGTGCTTTATCAGCAGCTGAAGCTCATAAACAGAACTGTAAAAGGAAACTTTGCTAAAGCCCAACAAGGTGAAAGTCTCAAGGTTTCTACCAAGAGTGGCCAGTGTTTGACATACTACCTAGGAATACAGTTACATTCCAAGCTAATAATTTGGGATCCAGCGGTAAGGGTGACAGAAGCTTCTTCAGGCGGCTGGCAGCTCGGATTTGACTATCAGCAGCTTTACGGGTTCTCCAAACACCTGTGTCAATTCAGAAACAAAACCAGATGAGATCAAAGGGAAAACCAAGTACTCTGCAGTTTGTAGCACTATTCTCTCACTAAAACGATCACAACACGCTGTGGCACTTTCTACCTTCTTGCTAATTATATTTTCCTCCTGGGCTTATACAGTATTTCTCAACAGAAGTGATACAGTATTTTACACAGGACTATTCTTTTAGATGGGTCAAATTTTCCTTGTACGGAACTTTCCTAAAACCTGCAGATGTTTAATGTCTCAAGCTTTATCTTTCAAATGCCCCCAGCCACTCTGGCAACAAAAACCATCAACACATGTCCAAACGTCCCCTGGTGAGGGTGGTACCACTTTTGGTAGAGAAGAATTTGACAAATAGACCCAATCATAATTAAAAATATACAAGCAGTGTGAATAAAATGATTTAGTCGAGATTTTCATTTTTGGATAGGGGTTTTGCATTTCTTTTAGAGATGTAAGAAATAAATTTGAGGATCTATGAATACTCTAATCAATTTTGTGGATTCTCTGTTCCCTACTGTATAGTGAGGTAAGTGAACTGAAGGGAAACTAATTTTAAAGTCAAAGTATGTTAAAAACACAAAAAAACTCTTAATAAATATTAAGCCACTTAACTGTCAGGGAACTAGAATGCTCAGGTGAATTAGTATTTTAAGTGTCCAAGAAGGCAGCTGCTTTTCCAAACCAGTGATATAGTTTACTCTAAAAGTGACCCATCACACACCAAGAACCAAGAGAAATGGTCTCTCAAACTTGTCTTATAGGCAAGAGCTGAGGTCAGGTAGCAACAAGTATACAAAAAACACAGTGACCTCAGCTCTGTAGCCTCTCCAACTTGTTTCCTCATCTGAAAAATAAAAACATTGGACTAAGTTATTTTGGCCACTGAATTTGTTATGGGAGTGAAGTATAAAAAATAAAGTGACTGAGAAAATGCCGAGAATACAAAAATGCTTTTAAGAATCTAAAATGGCCAGGCGTGGTGGCTCACGCCTGTAATCCTAGCACTTTGGGAAGCCAAGGCGGGCGGATTGCCTGAGCTCAGGAGTTCAAGACCAGCCTGGGCAACATGGTGAAACCCCGTCTCTACCAAAATACAAAAAATTAGCCAGGTCTGGCGGCATGTGCCTGTAATCCCAGCTACTCAGGAGGCTGAGGCAGGAGAACGGCTTGAACCTGGGAGGTAGAAGTTGCTGTGAGTGGAGATCATGCCACTGCACTCCAGCCTGGGCATCAGAGCGAGACTCCACCTCCAAAAAAAAAAAAAAAAAAAAAAAAAAATCTAAAATAGACGCCAGGCATGGTGGCTCAAGGCTGTAATCCCAGTGTTTGGGAGGCCAAGGAGAGAGGATCACTTGAGGCCGGGGGTTCAAGATCAGCCGGGCAACATAACAAGACCCAACCTCTACAAAAACTAAAAAAAATTAGCTGGCCCTGGTGGCATGTGCCTATGAGCCAATTACTCAGGAGGCTGAGGCAAGGGGATCTCCTGAGCCCACGAGTTTGAAGTTCCAGTGAGCTGTGATTGCACCACTGCACACCAGCCTGGGGAACAGAGTGAGATCCCTTCTCTTGAAACAAAAACAGAATCTAAAGTAGGAGGAGCAATTGGAATTATTAAATTATTAAAGGATTTGGTGACAGACTCTAATTATGTTTTCCTTATTCAAAAACAAGCTCCAAACTCAAGTAAATCAAATGTGATGCATATATAACGAAGTATACCTTACTACAGAGTGTATATAACTCATAGATACTCTTACTCAAATGAGAATAGCTTCTGGAAGCACTTTGGCAAAAAAAAAAAAAAAAAAAAAAAAAAGGCCAAAGGTGGGGAAAAAACCTTCGAGACACAAAAACTGCAGTTCTCTCTGCCTCAGGTATGATCGAAGAATAGATGTCTGCTTTGGAAGAATCCAGAATGGGTCAAGAGAATAGCAAATCATGTGGCCCAACACTCACAATGTGTATGCATGATTCTAGATAGAATGTGGGATGTCACTGAGCAAAACTAGAGGTGGGGAAATTCATCTTACTCATATCACCTTGCAACACTACTACAGTATTCTTTCCTCACCCATAAAAAAGTTACTCAGGCTGGATTGGTAGTCAAACCTTTAGCCAGTGTTCTCAACCTTCCCATCTACACACCCTCTACACACCCTAAACAGCAGGGTTAGGACAAGGCGGCTCGGCGCTGAAGGCTCACAGATGAATTACTTGAAATCTGTCTCAATTCTTGTGTGTGCTGTAGTATACCATAATGTATTCATGTTTGCATTTTTCAAGTAAAATTTGACCATCCAAGAGGCCTATCTTCACAAACCCCAGTTAAAAGGTTATGAAGTCAGAATATGATCAAAAGACTGTACCTTTTATTAAAGAGATGCTGTATTTGTCAACAGAAGGTGTTGAGAGGAGTTTCTTGGCCAGGACTGTTAAATCCTTCGATAAGGTTTTTGTTACAGTCGTCCAGGCTGAGATTTTCACTGGATCTCTTGGGGAATGTGGGGGGACCAGTGAAATCTAAGAGATCTTGAAGTGCTCGGGCATTACCAGTTCCATTTTGGTCCAGAGACACCCCAGGAATCATTTCACTCACTGGTGAAAATTCTGGGATAGAGATAAGCTCTTCTTTTGAAACAGGACTAGAAGAGATGAACGAGAGAGAGAGGCAGAAAGAGAGAGAGAGACAGACAACACAGCACAACATATTAATTCTATTTGCAATATTTTGTTATACTACTCTTCTAAAGAAAAAGGACTTAGAGTCGGAGTTTTTGTGTAACACATTGTAAAAAATACAAGTGGGTTCAAATTTGAGAAGGACAGATGGTGGACACAAGGCCCCTTGTATGAGAACACGGAAGCAGACTGAGCAGGGCTGTGACGGCCAAGCTCACAATGCCCAAAGGGTGAAAGGACAAAAACCCACAGGCACCAGCATTCTACTACAAAGAAGCAAGGAACTTCCAGAACTTTCTAAATAGGACATTCAGACAGAAAGTCAATGCCAAAAGTTCAAGCAAGTTGAGGAAGAGCCCTAATTAACACTGCTCCCAGTGCTACCTTTCCAGTTGTGCCACCTTGGGAGAATTGCTTTTCCTTCCTGCAGCCTCAGTTTCTTCGCCAGTAAAATGGGAACAATCATTTCTCTCTGCCAGGGCTCCTGTGAGTGTGAATCTGATCGTGCTGAGAAGAGTTCATGTGAAACTGCCTGAAGTGCTCAGTTAAGGTTGGGGGACCCATCATGAAAGGATCCCACCACAGACCACGTCATCACTGGCAAAGCCAACCTCACCCTCTGCTTCCTCTCTAAAGTGAGGCTTCCAATCCACCGTGACTTATCCAGCTCCAGCACAGCCAAGCCTGACTTTCTTTCTCTCTCTCTCTTCCTCTCCCTAGAGATGGAAGGAGGCATTTCATAATTGTGCCAGCTGTAAGGCCTAGCAAAGGAGCAAGTCCAGCCTCTGAAGAGTGGTGGGCTGAGGGCCTATCATCAGGAATCTCTTAACAGCCAGAGTAAGGCTGCTGCCAGGTTCTTCTTTTTCTTTCTTGTGAGATCTTAGAGAAGAATCTAGGCCGGGCGCGGTGGCTCAAGCCTGTAATCCCAGCACTTTGGGAGGCCGAGACGGGCGGATCACGAGGTCAGGAGATCGAGACCATCCTGGCTAACACGGTGAAACCCCGTCTCTACTAAAAAAAAAAAAATACAAAAAACTAGCCGGGCGAGGTGGCGGGCGTCTGTAGTCCCAGCTGGAGGCTAAGGCAGGAGAATGGCGTGAACCCGGGAGGCGGAGCTTGCTGTGAGCCGAGATCCGGCCACTGCACTCCAGCCTGGGTGACAGAGCGAGACTCCGTCTCAAAAAAAAGAATTAAAAAAAAAAAAGAAGAAGAATCTAGGAAAACCAGAACTGCAGAAGCGCAAGGGAACTGTCTCTGGTGGAAATTCATCCTCCAGAGCCCCCATGGGGTCAGCTGAGAAGGCATCCTTGCTTAGCGACTTCCCTCCTTCCCCTTTCTCCTGAAAAACTCCCAAGAGCTTTCCTCTAACAAATCACATGCCCTAGAAACTCTGTTTCAGGCTCTGCTTCTAGGGAACCTGACGCAAGACACTAGAATGTTATACCACTGAGAGCTTTCTCATAACGTCAATCAAACCTGCTTTAGGTGATCTGGTTGTATAAAAGATGAAGAAACCAACTAAAAGAAAGGGTAGTATTTGGAGAAGTGATGAGGCTTAAATGCAAAAGAAATGAATATACCTCACATCCATAGACTGAACTTCTTCAGTTGAATCATCCAGACTATTTGATTTCCCATCAAGGCCATCCAGATGAATGAGTCCCCCAGCTGGCTTAAGCCCATTAGAGAAAATGTCTTGGGGATAAGTTTCTGGGGCAGCGTGACCCAGACCATTAACTTCCTGGCAGGTGTTCAATCCATTGATTTCTGATCGAGAACACAAAGTCCCTTGTATTAATCATAAAATGTCTAAATAAAGTAACGGAAATATAGATCAAGGCAATTAATTTAATGCTCTGCTTCACTGATACTGCAGCATCTTTTGTGGAAGGAGCCACAAATAACCCCACATAATCACCTTCACACAGGGGATGAGAAGACAAATCACATTATCAGTGTCTGTGCAGAACCTCTGGAGAAGAGCAGAGTCAGGTCCTAATAGTCATAAAACCTGACTAGCAGTTAAGCTCCCTGGAAAGCACTGTGAGCCAGCAGCCAGAGTGCTTCCTATGCTGGGATTATGGGAGTAACCAAGGAACCCAGTGGATTCCCAAGTGGAGCTGACAGTCCCTGTGCTGGAGACACATCCCCAGGGAAGGGAAACTGCACAGGCCCCTGCCAGCAGTCACCCTCTTGGGATCCATGGGTCTGTTTACCCTGCAAGAAGTCTTATGAGCTTTTGCTACTAAAAGGAAGAACCCAAGAACCAGATGTCACACTCACCCATTTTGTTGGGGACAACTGGTTTTGTCTTATTTTCCATACACACAGCAGGCTGGACCCCCACTTTGGGGTCTTCTTTCTGAAAACAAATGGAAGGTGAATGAAGTGAGGGAAGGCTGACATCACACAGAAAAAAAAGTGCTTTTTAAAAGCATCCGATGATATTTTGAGCCTGGACCATCTGCCTGTTCTGTGGTAATTCTTTAAATCTTCAGCTGTGTTTCCCTTATTCTTATGTATTTTTATGTCAGCATTCTGTTTTTTATTCATGGACTACTATGCCTCTCTCTTCATCCCACCCCCCATTACTCTAAGGAAATCTTTAACCCATCCCATCTCTGAAGCCCCTCTTTCTTTTCAGGTACCTAACCCTCCTTAACCTAGCCAGGAACAAAGCAGGAAAACTGCATTTTTTTTTCTGGCTAATCCTCTCCAAGACCTACGATTTCACTGAGTGTATTCTGCTGTTCTTTTCTACTTAGTACATAAACTATTAAAATGGTCATTTGAATTCCTACCTTCACTTGTGGAGACACATCACTTTTCCTTGTTCTCTTCATGATTTCATCTATTCTCTAAAAACAAAAAACAAAAAACAAAATCAAGTAAGAGGACTATAAAACCAAAAACATAAAGTAGCTTGGTTTACATGCAACATCACATTTCTCAGAAAACTTGTAAAAGACAAATGTCAGAAGAGGATAACAAGTATAGAAAGGTTTTCCACTAGTTTTGGAGATGTACACCTCTGGCCCCATGGACAAGGTCAAATGCTTGAGAAGTTAACTAGTACGTATCTAGAATCAATATTCAATTTATATCCCATATTTCTCCTTCTTCTCCTTAGGCTCCCTATAAATCAACAAATTACCACCTGCCATTAAAGAGGACCACCCTACAGAAAGTGAGGCTGAGGTGCATCACAGGGGAGAAGACCACAGGTTGGTCTCCTGGGTCCCAGGCCAATAGCAATACAAAGCCCAGGTTGGGCCTAGGATACCATGAGAATACGCCTTTATAATCAATCTCCTTAAACCCAACTTTACCCATAAGTACAGTGAGTGTAAATGGACTAAACACTCCAACTAAAAGACAAAGAGAAAGACTGTCAAACAGAATTAAAATAACAATTCCTGGCTATATGCTCTTTACTTATAAAAACACACAGAAGTTTTAAGTAGAAGGGTGAAAAACATTTGACATACAGACACTAATCATAAAAGGGCTGTCAGGCCAAGCACAGTGGCTCACATCTATATTCCCAGCACTTCGCGAGGTTAAGGGAGGAGGATCCCTTGAGTCCAGGAGTTGGAGACCAGCCTGGCCAACATGGTGAAATCCCACCTCTACTAAAAATACAAAAATTAGCCAGCTGTAAGTGGTGTGCACCTGTAATCCCAGTTAGTTGGGAGGCTGAGGCAGGAAAATCGCTTGAACCTGGGAGGGGGAGGTTGTGGTGAGCCAAGATCACACCACTGCACGCCAGCATGGGCAATAGAGTGAGACTCTGTCTCAAAAAAAAAAAAAAAAAAAAAAGCGTGGGGGGAGGGGTGCTGTCAAAGTAGACTTTAAGACAAGAAATATCACTAGAGCCAAAGGCATATCACGATAAATATATATAAAACAAAACCTGACAGAACTGAAAGGGAAAAATGGGCAAATCCATAATCACAGATGGAATTGTTTTTTTTTTCTATTATTTGAGACAGGGTCTCACTCCTGTTCCCCAGGCTGGAGTGCAGTGGCACGATCTTGGCTCACTGCAGGCTTGACTTCCTGAGTGCAGGTCATGTTCCCACCTCAGCCTCCTACGTAGCTGGGACTACAGACACATGCCATCATACCCAGTTATTTTCTGTATTTTTAGTAGAGACAGGGTTTCACTGTATTACTCAGGCTGGTCTGGAACTTCTGGGCTCAAGTGATCCTCCCGCCTCTGCCTCCCTAAGTGCTGGGATTACAGGTGTGAGCAACCATGCCTGGCCGCAGATGGAGTTTTTAACAATCTTTCTCAATAACTGATAGAACGATATGGCAAAAAGCTAATAAAGACATAGAAGATTTGAACAGTAGTATCAATGAACTTGACCTAACTGACAATCCTAGGATCATTATATCCAATCACTGCAGAAGAGAACTGGATTTACTTCCTATTCACTTACCCTAAGTTTTCCTGATCCCTCAGCCCTTACCTTCTTTCTCTCCAGTCTCTCCTGCTCAATCTGCAGCATGATCTGTTCTCTCTCGAGACGCATCTGTTCAGCTACCTCCCGGGCCTTTGCTTCTGCTGCTTCTTTCTAACAGAAACAGGTAAATCAAGGCAAAGCTTTAATAAGCTAAGAAAACAGTGTGGTAATTCCTTGGCTTTGCACATATTCCCTCATCTCATCATCTGCCCTAAAGTGGATGCTGCTCCAATATTCAACGTGGATTTACACAAACCACTAGATGACACAGCAAACATGGCTGGACCTCATTCATATACCCCTGGCTCACCATGCAAATCACCTGCAGACAGTTCTCATACATGGCCAAGGCTTTTCTGTGTCTGCAGGCAGGCTTGGACCATGAAGTGTGCATGTGGCCAGATCAGAGAGTTAATTCCCCTTCTACAGTGAGGGGCAGGATGTGGTAGATAAGTAGTTCAGTTTCCTCATCCCTCAGCTGGACAATTCTAAAGCATGATCCACAGTCTCTCAGAGGTTCCCAATGGGACTGTGTTCCAGTCACCCACAGTAACACATGCATCAATGCACTTCCATTGGCTTTTCTCCTATTCCTCTACTGGCTTCCTGGGATTCGCTTGCAAAAAAAACTGCTGGCACCCAAATTCTTATCCCAGGGTTTGCCTTTGGGAAACCCAAACTGACAGATGGCAAACATTACCAACTTCACTGCAACTGCCCCAACTTATACTTAATAACCAGCCCAGTTTAAGAAAAAACTTCAAGTAAATATTATGAGTCATTGAAATTTAACTAATTGTACCTACTATCAAGGCCCTTAAAAAACAAGTAAAGTCCATCTGAGGACTCATACAGTACCTGCTTTTCAATCATGGCTTTCTCTTGCTTTTCTTGTTCTTGCTTTTCTTGTTCTTGCTTTTCTTTCAACAATAGCTCTTCCTCAGCCTTCTGCTTGGCCTCCTCGCCTGCCTTTCTTTTCTCTTCCTCTTCCTGTTTCTTCTTTTCCTCTTCCTGCTGTTTCCTTTCTTCTTCCTGCTTTCGGGCTTCCTCTTCTAGGCGATGCCTTTCCTCCTCTGCCTTTCTTTTCAATTCCTCTCTCTCCAGCCTTTTGAGAATACAACTGTTGTTAGAAGATGACATGCTCAAAAAGCAAATTGCCAGAGAACTGTGTGCTGACAGCCGAGAATAATGCTCCACGTGGTAACGCGCACATACCTTTCAACAAGCATTCATTTAATAATATGATTCATCCTTCCTGGAAATCCACTCTGGTCCATATATTTACCAAAAAATATTAGCCAGGCTTGACTTTAAATTCTGTAATACAGCAATGAATGATGTGTTGATGTGTGATGCATTCTGTATTGAAAACAGATGCTCCTCAGTCAATGAACAAATGACCACGATGAGAAAGTCAAGCCATCATTCTTATTGAATGACAATTCTTTTAAAAACCTAAGCAGAATAAATACTTAAAACCAACGAAAGCTAGGAAAAATGGGAAGTGTCTCAATGGCCACGAATGTGCCAGTCAGCAATTTAAGAGCAGTGACGATGAACTCAAAAAGTCATACCAACTGGGTTCTAATTGGTATGTGACTTATGAAGCAGCAAATGGAAGAAAATGCTCAACAGAAATTTGACATTTAATAAATTAAAACATTTATTTCCATTTATTTTGGCAATCTTTAGAAATCTATTTAAGCTTTCTTTGATATATGAAAATTAAGTGGCATTTAGACGTTTTTATCCACAGACAGATGAATGGTTCATGTTGTAGTGATAAAGAGCTCGAAGCAGTACGGGAAAATTCTGTAAAGTCCAAGAGCTTGTTTTAACCTTTCTAACGTTCCTCCTCCTCACATGTACGCCACTTTCCTTGGGTAATCACTGGCAATGTGATGTATGGGCATGACCCAAATTGTACTCTGATTATGCCACTCACTGTGTGACACTTGGAAAGTCACCTATGTCCTTAATGCCCATTTAAAAAATGGGAAAAGCTATACTATTGTTCTATGGCATTACCGTGATAATGAAAACGCCTGGCCCTAGAAGGTTCTCAAATGTTAGTTGGTTTTACAATCTAAAATGAATTCTCTCTCCAAGCCCCAATGTCCTTTAAAGTGCACCTATAAATCTGTATGTCTTTTAGAAATTACCTTCATTTGGAAGCATGTGCCAATGACTTACTGGGGTGCTGTTATTTGTTATAAAAAGGTCAAGACTTAAAAAGAGCATCCATCCATCCTAATGGTCAGCTTCAGAACTCATGCACGCTAATAGCCTATGTAGGACCAAAGGAAATATTTTGTTTATTCATTCAAAGAAATATTTTAAAAGAAAGATAAATACTGAAATATGTTAGCCCAAGGCTGTAACAATACGTGATAACACTAAATTAGGTCACAACGCCTATGAAGCATTGTGCGACAACTCAAATTATTAACAGATATTCTGCAGAGGAGCATTATAGAACCTATCAGAAAGAAGTTCCCATTTTATTAGGTTCCTCAATGAAATACTAAGTATGTCCAACACAGGATTATCCAAAATGGATGTGTTAATAACAAGATGTATCTAAAGGTTAACTGAAATACCATTTCATTTCTTACCCTTTATTAACGAGCCAATTATGATTGTCCCAGAGAAGTTAACACACAAAGGATATATTGTGTATTAATTAATGTATAAGCTACTTCATAAAGGACCTGCCATTTTCATCTCCAGGACCTGAAAATCCATTATGTTTCTTTTTTTTTCTTCTGATGGCATCTTGCTGTTGTTGCCCAGGCTGGAGTGCAATGGTGCAATCTCGGCTCACCGCAACCTCTGCCTCCCAGGTTCAAGCAATTTGCCTGCCTCAGCCTCCTGAGTAGCTGGGATTACAGACATGCACCACCACGCCTGGCTAATTTTGCATTTTTAGTAGAGATGGGGTTTCGCCATGTTGGTCAGGCTGGTCTCAAACTCCTGACCTCAGATGATCTGCCCGCCTCGGCCTCCCAAAGTGCTGGGATTATAGGCATGAGCCACCGCGCTTGGCCTCTGTTTCTTTTTACCATCAGGACTTCAGAAGTGCCCAGATGCACACGTATAAGAACATCCTTATGGCCCCTGAACCTCCATAATCCTCATTATCACCCAAAATATAAATCCCCACAAGCCCATGAGACCCTGCTTGTCCTTTATGGAAATCTTGTACTTTTTTTTTTTTTTTGAAATGGAGTCTCACTCTGTTGCCCAGGCTGGATTACAGTGGCATCATCTTGGCTCACTACAACCTCTACCTCCTGGGTTCAAGTGATTCTCGTGCCTCAGCCTCCCGAGTAGCTGGGACTACAGGCATGCACCGCTATACCCAGCTAACTTTTGTATTTTTAGTAGAGACAGGGTTTCACCATGTTGGCCAGGCTGGTCTCGAACTCCTGACCTCAACTGATCCGCCTGCCTTGGCATCCCAAAGTGCTGGGATTATAGGTTTGAGCCACTGTGCCCAGCCCCTTCATCCTCTTATATACCAAGTTCTCTACCTCAACCACACTTTGCTTCCCCAAAGTAGGTAAAAAAACAAACAAAAAAACCCTGGCTTCCCCTGTGTGAAACCATGTTCCTCACAATCCTCTCCAAGGAAGAGCATTCCTTCTCTCTCTGCTCAAAGAACCAGACAGCACATTAGATTTCATCATTTTCCCCACCGCCCTCTGCTCTGGGCTACCCCGAGCTTACTGCCCTTGCCGTCATTACTAAACCTCCAAAGTTCATCAGCTCTGTGTGTAGTCCTTTTTTTTTTTCTTTGTAGAGGCAGGGTTTCGCTCTGTTGCCCAGGTTGGAGTGCAGTGCTGCCATCACAGCTCACTGCAGCCCCAACCTCTCAGGCTCAAGCGATCCTCCCACCTCAGTTCCCAAGTAGCCAGGACCACAGGTGGGTGCCACCATGCCTGGATCATTTTTGAATTTTTTTTTTTTTCCCCAAATAGAGACAGGTCTCATTTTGTTGCCCAGGCTGGTCTCAAACTCCTGGGCTCAAGTGATCCGTCCACTCCATTCTCCCAAAGCACTGGGATTATAGGCGTGAGCCACTGTGCCTGGCCCTGTGTGTAGTCCTGCCATCCTCTTCATCCTTGTTCTTGTCATTCACCCAAGTCCATCGCCCTTTCCTCATTACATACAAAGTACCAGAAAATTGTGCATTACTGTTATCATTTGGCATTAAGTGGATGCATCGTCCCTTGTCCCTGTCACTGGCCATTTGAGAAAGATCTTCATATATTGGCTCCTGTCTGAAACTCCAGCACCTCACCCCCTTTTCTGTCACTCCCTGTTAACCTTCATCGCGTCACTGACACAGGCTTAAACTTGAGTTATTCAATCTGGGGGATGAGTGTGTAGGTTTCACTGGTCTCTATTCTTACGTGCTTAAAAGTTTTCATTTTAAAACAAGCCTAACCTTCAACATTAACCTTCTCTGATCTGATCTCACCCCATCCTTTTGCCTGTTTCTCTCCTGACCTGCCCTGGTTAGTGCTGTGCAATCTACTTGTATCTGCTTCTCTCTCTCTCTGTGTCCCCCAGGCCTTGGGTACCCTTGTGAGCATTTCAGAGATGGCATGGAGGTCACTCTGTTGCCCAACTCTAGGCTTGGGTGGTCTCCAGGACCACTCCTGGGCTGCCAAGCACTGGTTAGATAGAGGCTAAACAAGGCTGGCTGGTTATCTGCCTGCTGGCAATTGCATTCCAGCCTTTTAATCCTCATCCCCTGGATCCCTTATGGACACAGTCCCAATTGCCACTTTTCTCAATCTTTGTCATCTTCCTTAGTTGATGGTTATCACCAACTGCTCTACAGAGAAGACCGAGGTCACCTGATCTGAGCTACTTAAACTCTCCTTTATGACATTACTGCTCAGAAATGTCCCCATTTGTTCCTCTGCTTAGATGGAAATGCCACCACTTGTGCTGTGAATTCCACATCCTCCACAGCTATGTGTCCCTCCCACTAGCCCCTCTTCCCTTCATTTGTCAGTTTCATCCTTCTGCATGCACTTTTTCCATGCCCTGGAAAAATGCTCAGGTCTCAGGCATCACAAGCAACCCTCCTCAGTCCTCTCTCAGCTGTCTCCCATTCATGACTGCTTAACAGCCAACTTATATTCTGGGCCTGTATCCACTCACCTCTTCAGGCTGCTTTGTCTCTATCCCACTTCTCAACAATTTCCCTCCAAAATCTCTGTTCACCTCCTAAATCCCAAGACCAACAGCCTTAGTCTTTGATAACCCTATGTCTTACCAAAAGTCCTGCCCACGTGGCTCTCCCTACAGCCCTGTGCTGCATGAGGCTGAATGACCCTGGCTCTCTCCTACCTCTCTTGGCTTTCCCTTCTTGCCTCAGCTGCTGCCACATCCTGCTGCCCCACATCACATGTGCCCCCGCCTGCCCTAGCTCTCACCAAAACCACCTGCCACCTGTAGGCTCAGCAGCAAAAAGCCAGGTCTGAGCAGCCTCGAAGACCTCTGCCTGTGGTTCCTGGCCTGGGCTAACTCTTGCTTTGACAAGAAACTTTAGCCTGGCTACATGACCTTGCTCGTGGGGAGATTCTAACTGGAATATTCTCTTTTCTTCGATTTTTTAAAAAGATGGGGCCTCACTATGTTGCCCAGGCTCATCTCGAACTCCTGGCCTCTAGTGATCCTCCCACCTCAGTCTTTCAAGTAGCTGGGACTACAGGTACAAGCCACTGTGCCTGGCTGGAATATTCTTTCATGTGAACCCCTAGTAGCTATTTTAGCTTCTTAACATGACTTAAAGTGATACATCTAGGAATCCCATTATGATCTCCTGCTTACTAGTTCCTGCCAGTGCCTTCCCCAGGGTGGACCCGGGGTTTAAGGTTTCTTGCACCACCTCTAAGAATCTCACTTTATATCTTGGGCCATCCACAGCCCGGGGGCTGGGCCCTGTTGTGTTTGGGAATGGACCAACTTTTGTTCTTCTGCTTAGGGCCTGCTTGTCTGGACTCCTGGTTGACCCTTCTGTTCTGGTTCCCTCATCCTTGACTTGGATGGTGTTTCCCTTACCAGTTTGTGACAATAATAGGGCTTTCCACAGTTTGACTCAAGTAACTTTATTTTTCTCTAAATTATTTTATCTGGCAACATTTCTGTGGCTTTAACTATTAACTGTAAACATAAAACAGATGTGAGGATGATCTTATTCCAAGAGGTGGCCGCTGTGTTCTAGCCCCAGGTTGTCTGGTACTTTCCTTCCTCACTCCTCACCTCCCACGTGGCACTATGCAAAGCTTCATATTCTGGCAAGAGAGAGGAAAACTCATTTGGGGTCAAGTGTATTGCTCTAATGTTTACCTACACCCCCAAGCTTCAATTCCATCTCCAATCACCTGGATGTACTGTAGACACCATAAGCTTACCTAAAATCAAATGAATAATTTTTATATTTTAAAACCAATTCCTTAAGTCCTTTCTTTACCTGTTATTGAGTGTACCATTCTCCTAAGACCTTAGAATCAAACCTCAGCATCAACTTCAAATCTGCCTATTTCTTTGGCGTTGTTTAAGTCCACAGAGACTGGCTTTTCCAGTTCTACCTTCACCATACTACTTCAGCCCTTCTGTTCTCTTGACCTACTACTACGATGGTTTCTTAGGATTCTTCCTCCTTCTGTTCCTTTCTTGTACATTTACCGAGCACCAGGCACCAGTGATCCAAAGACTGTGTCCCAGCCTTTTAAGGTGCTAACTGGGGGAAAGAGGCCTGTAAACAAATGAAACTATGTTAGTCAACTGAACAGCTGGGCTCAGTATGGGTGAAAAGTTGGGGGTGGTCAGTTCTGTCCCAGGCACAGGGCCAGAAAAGGTACAGGGAGGGAGCAAGACTTGACCTGCATTTTGAAAAACGAAGACACGTGTGGCAGGAAGGAGCACAAGTCCACGTGGGGGCAAAGTAAAAGCACAGCTTTGGAGGTGTGGAGCCGTGTGATGGGTGAATGTTAGGGAGTTTTGCACACTGGTGTCTGGAGGAAAGCAAGGGGTAAGAGGCAGGTAGTGGCCAGTTCATGGCAGGCCTTGAAGGCCTGTTGACAGGTTTGGGTGGATCCAGTGGGCAGAGGAGTCACTGGCTTGTGAAAGGACAGGAGAACAATCACATTTATTTGAGAAAGGTCAGTGTGGACCCAGCGTGGACAGGGGACAAAGTCTAGGACACCTAGAGCAGGGAGCTCAGTTGGGATATGACAGATGCAGTCCAGATCAGAAGCAATGGGGGCTGGAGCTGAGGAAGGAGAGGAGGGACTGGAAGGGAAGGGAGAGAACAGAGGTGCCAACGTGACAGCTGATGAAGACTGGACCTGACAACCACTGGGAGGAAGAAGGAAAGGAAAGAGCCAAGAGTGGCACTGAGACTTCTCACTTGGGTGCCTGAGGAGAGGGGAATGCAGAGCTCATGAAAGAGAAAGGAAGTTTGGGGAAAAAATACTAAGTTCTGCTTTGGAAATGCTGGATTTGAGATGTATATGGCACACACTCAAATGAAAACTTATTGCAAATGGAAATATAATCTCTAGGTTCTAGACCAGTGCTATCCAACAGAACCTTCTGTTGAGTAGGAAAACAATCTATAGATTTGTGCTGCCCAATGTGGCGTGGATCCACATCTACTCAGATGCAGCTCTTGAGCACAGAAATGTGGTGGGTGTGGCTGGGGAAATGAATTTTACTGAATGTATATTTTGGTGGCCACATGTGCCTAGAGGCTCTGATAGTGGACAATGCAGCCCTAGACAGAGCTTGGGCCACAGGCATAGTTTTTAGGAGTCATCAGTACACATGTGTTATTAGTGCCTCCCTTGTTCCAGAAAGTATGGAAGGTTTAGAAAGCAAGCTGCAGTTAACTTCAGAAACAGGCAATAATACAAGACAAAGGGAAAATGAAGGTGGGAAGTGAGATAAGAATAGAGTTGGTTTAGCACAACAAAGGCTCAACAGAAAGCTGTTGTGTAAAATGTGGGCCCTAAATCTTTTGATGCCAGAGGAAACTGGCAGGATGGCAGGGACACTGGCAGTACAGGCGGGAGCAGTGCTGCTTGGGAGGGCTTGTTGGGAGAGAAGCTGGTCCAGGACTAAGGGCTGAGAGCCCAGGCAACATTTAAAGGGATGAAGGGCAGACAGAGAAGGCTATGAAGGAGAGGCCAGAGAAGCAAGGACAAGTTTGACAAGGCCAAAGACAACCAAGAAACTGATTAGTAGTTAGGCAATGAGGAGGAGTGGTAGGTGTGAGGTTTGAAGACCGAATGTGAGTTGAGAAAATAAAGACAGAAAGTTCAATCAAGTCTTTCAGGAGCTGGGCTGAGAAGAAAATGGGAGAGACAGAGGTTGGCAGCTGGAAAGTAAAGAACATCACCTTCTTCAGCACACGGTTACAATCATGTAACTCACCAGCTCAGAGCCTACATGGCATCTCCACGGCCTGCAACTATCAAGGCCTGTCACCTGAGGTCCTGTGATTCACCTTTATCTCTTGCGACCTCCCTTCACACACCTTAAGGCCCACCCAAACCAGCCCAAGCATGCCACTTGACAAAACAAACAAACAAACAAAACATGTCTGTATTGACCAAAAGGTTGGAAACAGGAAAACAATCAAAGAAGTCCCAAATTTCAAGAAGGGACTGTCCAGACCTACCCCACTGCCCCTTTAAAAAAACAGATTAGCAAACCTGTAATCAGAGACCACAAAGACTTACCAAGGTCACTAAAGGATCAATAATATTCTATTATTTATTACTCTAAATTCGGTGCTGGCCTTGAAGTGCTACAGCATTGCCTGCTTCCTGTCATGTTAATCCTCTAAACAGTATTGGATTTTACTCTGTGATGAGCCTAACAGCTTCCTTTATCAATTTAATGATAAAATTGACCTTGTCCTTCAACATGCTTTCCTCTCTAAACAAAAAGATCAGAAAAGGAAGGGTTGTCTGTATTGTGACAAAGTACCCTTGTACTAATATCACAGGGTTCTCAAACCCTGGCAAGCTACTAAAACAGAACAGGGCTGAGTCCATGTATTTTTACTGCATTTCCCAGATGATTCTGACACTCTTCAAGGTGTAAGGACCACAACAATGATGTCTTTTGTCTTGCTCCCAGATGGGATTCCCCATACCTCACTGTTCTTAAGACTATGAGGTTGCCCCTCCACGCAACCCTATGCCTAGGGGACACTGCTCAACCCTCTGTCTCTCACTTTGGGGTGTGAGTTAGGATAATCCGATGGAGGAAACAATTTGGAAATCAGAATCAAGACCAAAACCAGAATCTTGAACCTCTTGTCTTCCCAGGGAGAATCTCATTTTATAAACAAAGTTCAGACTTCCCTGATAGCTCTAGGAGGCCTGCAGGGCCCCAGAGTCCAAGAGGAGAATGGGAAGATGCCTGTGCCACTTAGATCCAAGAGCTATGAGTTTCTAGGTCCTCCAAAAAGAACACAGTTCCATTGTTATTAATAATTACATCTAACATAAGACTCAGTCTCCTGAACACGTTCCATGTAGTTCAGACATTCTAGGTTCCCATACTTCTGCATACTTCTCTTCAAGTTTTATCAATACCAACGCTGTAAAAAGAAAGGCAAGCTGCTCTTTCCAACACAACACTTACATGAGATCATGCCGAAACTCTGAGCACTAGCATACCTATCTTGTTCTTCCTTCTCCAGTCGTTCTTGCTCCTCCTGTTCCTTCTGCAGCCGGGCCTGTCTTCTCTTTTCAGCCAAGATCTTCGCAGCCTCTCCTGCATCAGTGGTGCCTGCTGTGGGCTTCCCCAAGGCTGCACCAAAAGAGAGGCATCAAGAGGAAAAGATCAAGGGAAATGAACATAATGACTCCACTTACACAGCAGCTGCCAGTTGGAAGTGAAAAAAAATCCAACCCAGTGTGGTGATGGGAAATGCTGTCCAGACTAGCACAATCAACCACCAAGCAAGAGAAGTTGTCACGGGCTGGCTGTAACCCTGGACGCATTTTACAGTGGAAGACAATGGAAACGTGAGGAGGAAAGACAAGGTCACTAGCAAGTGCCACAGCAGCCACCATCTGGGTGAACTCACTGCATCACAGAAGCCTGAAAGACTAAAGGAAGATCTTCTCTTGTGTGAGGTGCAGATGCAGCCTGGATGCAGCCTGTCTTACTCAGCATCCCCGTGAGCTTCCACAGCCATGAGTGGAGTCAGCCCCTAGGTCTCCTCCAGGGGACCCTCAGAAGACTGAAGGAAAGAACTCAGGAGCAACGTGCAAACCTGAGAAAGCTGCACGAGGGGATGAACTTGTTCCCAGGGAAAAATCTCTCTCCCTCCCCAAAACATGAGAGAATGGCATGTAGATTGGGTCTGAGGAGAACCGTCTTGGGAAAGCCAAGGCACAGTGGCAGCATCTACCTGCGCTGTTTTCGGCTTTCCCTCCTGTGGCAGCAGCGTGCTTCTCACTGGCATGCTTGTCCACTACATGCTTCTCTAGGACTTCCTCTCCTTGCGGGCCAGCAGCCTGCTGAGCCAAGGTACTTTCTCTTTCCTTATTGCTCTTCTCTTTCTCTGCTTTCTTCTTGGGCATCTCTTGAACAGAAAGGGCAGGTAAGCGGTACTTCACAGGAGACCCTGGGTAGGGAGGTTTTGTTGTCTTTGGAGACTGTGGATAAGCTTTAGTAGCTGTCCTGGAAAACCAAAAATATGCCAAAGGACGATTACTGGGTCTGAACACAGAGCTCTCTGTTCCTAAGACACCTAGTTCCGAAAAGCTGAACAATTTCATCCTTTCAGAGGAAGAAAAGTAAGGCTTAGCACACACTCAAAAGTCACTAAAGTGCTCTCAGCCCAACAGGAATATATGGTCTCTCTAAGATGGCCCTGGTGGAAAGGGAATTATTTTAAGAAGCCCAACTGATGAGGCCATGTCCTAATCTCACTTAGGTTTCATGACAATGTAAAGAAGGAGTATCAGGCACTTTCCTACTCCCTCTTTTTAGGTGAACATCAGGGTTGAATCTGGTTTCAGCACATGGCAATGAAAATGCGGGCTCCTTTTAAAACAACTGTGACAAAACATATAATATCAAATTTACCATTTTAACCATTTTTAAGTGTACAGTTCAGTGGCGTTCAAGTCTCCATTCCCCCTCCCCTCAGCCCCTGGCAATCACCCTTCCACTACCTGTCTCTGTGAATGTGCCTCTTCCAAATAACTCATATAAATGGAATGATACAGTATTTGTCCTTTTATGTCTGGCTTATTTCACTTAGCAAGCCTTCGAGGTTCTCCATTCCTTTTTAAATGCTGAGGAACACAGCCAACATATGGGCATGGGAGCTGTTTTTTGGAGGGTCTCAGGTTTGAAAGAATCTCTCTTCTCCCAACTGGACAGATGCAAAAGGTGAGGATGAGCCACTTGGTTAAAACACAGGAGCTTGTCTTGTGTCTGCTGGGAAAGTGTCCATTACAGGTATGCCAGCCTAGGCTTGGCTCCTGGTGAGTGCTGCTTGTTCAGGACACAGGTAACAGCTTAGCTTGAGATGCCCAGTTTCCCTAGAGGTTTGAACAGGGATGTGGGCATTTGTACAGAGTTCCTCTAGGAAGGATATAAAGTAATGTATACAGAAATTACAATACTCAGCAGGTTGAACCATGAATTGCTAACATCTGACTTTTTAATCTATAAAAACAGCAATAAAAATGGCAAATCACCCTAATATTCAAAGACAATTTTTCACCAGAGGCTTAGAGTTACCTAATCAGTCCTGGTAGTAAGGGGAAATATGATCAGATCAATATTAAACTTGGTCTTGAAGGGGAAAAGAATCCTCAAGTGGCATGTGGACTGGACTGGGTGAGGTGCAGAACAATTTTTCAATATGTTTTCATGTTAAAGGGCCAGCTCCTGGTGTCCAGGAGAACACCTTCCTCCTTCTTGTCAATGCCAGGCAGAAGGCCAAATAAAGGTGGGAAACAAACAGGTGATCATTTGATACAATGAATACATCTTAAACATGATGTGAATTTCTAAAATCCAGTTGTTTCAGTATCAACCATTTCATTGATGTAAAAGCAGCCTACATCACATATCCACCACAGGCTATCCACCCCTCCCATGGCTGTCTGTCTTCTCAGCTGAACAACTCTAACCCCAAACACAATCCTTTCACATTGGCCAAAGTGGCTTCCCTGTGTCCTCATGCCATTAGGCCTGGAGCAGCTCAGAACTCCCAAGACACCTTGTTTTTGTGGATGGTGCTTTGACTCTCTGCAGACTATTCTCCCCTCTGGCCTTGGGCTCAGGCCCCATACTTGGGTTCTCCTAAGGGATGCAGTTTTTCAGAGTGCTTAGCAATCAGGTGGTTTTTTCCAGGTATACTACATAATGCTGGTCTTCTATTTTTTCCTAGACTCTTACCAAGTAAAAGCCATGCACAGAATCCCCCTGACCCGCCATACACATAGGCACGCATAGCAGGCTTCCTTAACCTGGCATCACTGACATTTAGGGCTGGATAGTGCTTTGTTGTGGGGTTGTCCTGGGCACTGTGGGATGTTTAGCAGCATCCCTGGCCTCCATTCACTAGATGCCAGCAGCAGTCTGCTTCCCACCCAGGTTGTGACAACCAAAAATGCATTCAGACATTGCTAAATGTCCCCTTAGGGACAAGATCTCCCTCAACTGAGAATCCCTGAGACATGGGGTAGGGTGGGGAGGGAGAGAAAGAGAAAGAAAGAGAGAGAAAGAGAGAGAGACAGATAGACAGACAGAGACAGAGACAGACGCACACACACTCTGTCTGTACCCAGTAGGTAAGAGTGGAGTTGTTCTGCTTGGAGGGGTAGTGTCCAATCCCCATGGTGACCTTGAGGCTCCTGAGAGCCTTGGCTCAAGAGGTAATGTGTGAGTGCCTCTACAATTCAGCTTGTGAGTCTTCATGTGTTCTGATACAGTCAGACCAGGTCCTTCCCCTGACCATTTGGAGCTCAGACCTCCATTCACACTCTCTGCTGTTGTGTTCATGTTTACTGAGTGCTGTCTAGACGCCAGCCACTAGGCTGCTAAATTTGTGTACATATGTGTGTAAATGGTATGACACAGGTACTATTATCATGGCCACTTTACAGATGAGAAAACTAGGCTTAGAGAGGTGAAATGGCTTCCCACAGTGAACTAAGCCAGATAGCGTTCTTACAACTCTGCTCCACTTCCTGTATTGCCATGGCAGCTAAGTCTGAGTTTGGGGTCACCAAGACCCCAAGATGTTCTTTCTAGAGCTGGCACAGAGTAAGCACTCAATAGCTGTTAGGTATTGGTGTTGATCAATTAGATGATAAACTAAAAATCCAAATAATCCTCACAGATAAGAATGAACTAAAATCAGGAAGATGAACTATAATAACAGGGGAGCCCATATCCTGCTTGCTCACACTGACAGTGCTCCACTGAGCATGGTTTTCCAATGAGTTACACAATGTGTACTAACTATATACATTAGTTGAGCCTGAATTTAGGCTCAACTAATCTGTATAAAGATACAGCAGGTGGTCTTTTGCTTGGTCACGCCTTCCTTTCATGCTGTTATCTAAGGTGAGTGGCGCCCAGAGTACAGCTGTATACCCGCCACCCAACCACCACGAGGGTGTCTCGAGAGATTTGGTCTAGTGCCTTACCAAGATCAAAGCACATTACCTCCCCACTGGATTGTCATGTGAATGATATGTGTCCTTTGATCCAACAACAGTACAGGGGCAGGGAGTGGATCTGAAACTTGGCAATAGAAGCTGTAGGAAAGAATACTATCTCATGGTAGATGATAACAGATGGAAACACTTTCTCATCCCATAAGCATTCCTACCTTGACCTGTTGAGGAGGACTTTCCAGCATTGGAAGGCCTGGCAAATCCCACCTGATCTTCTTGCTTGCCCTCACCCTCCTCCCCATGGAATGAGGTATGATTTCTCTGATTGGTGAGAATAAGCAAAGGTGCTGGGTGTGCACAATCCTGCCTGTTCTTGTTCTCTCCCTGGAACTTGCCTGCGAGCCCACACTCTGGGCTTCTCTAAGCAGTATAGAAAGAGGTGGGTTCTGCTTCAGGGGTCCCTGAAGTGGCACTTCTGCCCATGAATGGGTAGGTAGACAAGGAGCCTTCCTGCAGACATGACTCCGACCATGAGGGTCTCCAGGGCTGGACTGGGGGAAGCGGGTGGGAGGCCTAAACTGGCTGCAGCCTCAGCAGCCATAGCCAGCATCTGAGTTCCAATACGACCTCTGTGTGTGCTTAAATGGCTCACACACTCAGTCAGTGTGGTAGGAGCCTGTCGCCTATGTCAGACCCATCTAAGTAAATGGAAATGCAGGCCAAGATCCTAATCCTAGGGAGAAAAGTCCAGGCATAGCCCTGAACAGCCTTTCTTGTTTTCAAAGAATGGTCACATGTAGGTTCAGTTCATGCCACAGACTGCGAGGTTCCATTCTAAATAAAACTGGACCCATTACCCATGAGCACACATTTAAAAATAACTTCTACCTGAGAAGTAAGGGTGGATTATTTGGGATAAAACTCATTAAGAAGTCTGTTTACAGTCCCCTACCCTAGCCACTGCCCAATAAACAGAGTAAGTTAGAAAACATACACACACACTCACATGCACACACAAACATGACCTTCAAATCAGAGAAGTGTGGGCAAGTCAGATTTTACTTTTTTACAGTGAGTGACCAAAATACAGAATTAAAAAAAAAGAAGTTCCCAATGTTATCTACAATCTGTCAAGTTTCCTGCTCATCCTGCCTTGCCACTTGCTTACATGGACTTTGTACCCTGCCAGCTGCCCTGCAAAAGTGCTAAGCACAGGTATCTGGAAGAAACTAAACCACAAGGCTGGTATGTCAGACTCCTCGGCTCTCTGGTCAGCCCTGCTCACATTGCTGCAAGCCAGAGAAAGTCTGGCAAGCTATTTTTCAATTTCCTGGAAATAGGTATCTTGGCTGATGAAAGAAACACTAATTAATTAGGGGAACTCACTGTGCTTGTATGGAGGTTTATTTTGAAGTACCTTCTCATCTATTTAACAAGGGTCTATTTGATTGCCACAGTAATCCAGTGAGGTAGGTAGGAAATTACTATTAACCATATTTTAGAGAAGAAAACCAAAGTCCTAAGAGTTTAAACAACCTTTCCCAAAGAAATGCAAACAGACAAGAGTGCCAGGGCTGGCACTCAAGGCGTTTGTTCTTTGTCTCACTTTTTTAGCTCTTCCACTTTAATTTTTTAAGGTCCAATAAAAATATAACAAAGAGGATTCACAAGGTGTGTTTAGGATGGTAAACTAGGCCTTCCAGGAACATAAGGCAGGATGATATAACTTTTTAGGTTCCATGACTGGTAGAAAATACGAACAAACACCTCTGTAAACAGAGTGGCAAGAATAACTCTCTGGAGAGGGTTGTCATGCCTCTGAATGTGAGTTGACTGCAAAGTGGAACTACCAAAGGACTTTTTCCCTCCAATCTTGGAACCTAGTTCCATGTTCTCCAAAACCACTTGACTCCATGCAGTGAGTGAACACAGCCCACTCACTGCATAGGAGGGGTCTCGGCTTCATCAGCACAGCTCAGCTAACATTCAGAAAAGTTTGTTACTTCCCAGATAAGAAAGAGCAGCAGTTTTACACCGGAAAAACCTGGGAACACCACCTTAATCCAGTAATCAAACTTAACATCACCAGTAATTAAACAAACTGACATCATAGCTTCCTGATATGAGGTACTGAGAAGGACCCAACACCTGTGCCACAAGATTCCTGCCCAAAGAACACAACCCGAATGTGATGAGAGGAAACGTCAGGCCTATCCAAACTGAAGGACACTCCTCAAGACGACTAGCCTATATTCTTTAAAAATGTCAAGGCTGGCCTAGCACAGTGGCTCACGTTTGTAATCCCAGCACTTTGGGAGGCTGATGTGGGTGGATCACGAGGTCAGGAGATCGAGACCATCCTGGCTAACACAGTGAAATCCCGCACCTACTAAAAATACAAAAAATTAGCCAGATGTGGTGGCGCGTGCCTGTAGTCCCAGCCACTCGGGAGGCTGAGGCAGGAGAATCACTTGAACCCGGGAGGTGGAGTGAGCCGAGATTGCACCACTGCACTCTAGCCTCGGTGACAGAGGGAGACACTGTCTCAAAAAATAAAATAATGTCAAGGTCAGGAAAAAGAATGGCTAAGGAACTGTTTCAGTTGAAAGGAGACTAAGAAGATGAGACAATTAAATGCAATGTGGGATCCTGGGTTGGACCCTGGACCAGGAAAAAAAAGTGATATAAAAAATTCTATTAGGCCAGACCTGGTGACTCATGCCTGTAATCCCAGGACTTTGGGAGGTCGAGGCAGGCAGATCACCTGAGGTCAGGAGTTTGAGACCAGCCTGGCCAACATGGTAAAACCCCATCTCTACTAAAAATATAAAAATTAGCCAGGCGTGGTGGTGTGCCCCTGTAATCCCAGCTACTCGAGAGGCTGAGGCAGGAGAATCACTTGAACCTGGGAGGCAGAGGTTGCAGTGAGCCGAGATCACATCACGGCACTCCAGCATGGGCTACACAGCGAGAGTCTGTCTCAAAAAAACCCAGAATCTTATTGGGACACCTGGCAAAAGTTGCACATACATTAGAAATTAAGTAACAGTACCAAGTTAAACTTTCTGATTTCCATAACAATGGAAAATAATGTCTTCGTTCTTAGGGGCAAAGGGGTATGATGTCTGCAGGTTACTCTCAAACGGTTCTGGGAGAAATCTGTGTATGTGTGCCTGTGTGTGCATCTATGGAGGATGAATGTGAGAGACTGTGCAAGACTGAGTGAGGGTGATAGGGGATGGGAAGGATGACAGAAATGTAAAAGGTGTGGAAGAAAGTTCTTTGTTCTAGTCTTGTGATTCTTTGGCAAGGTTGAAATCATTTCGAAATTTAAAAGTTGAAAAAATTGGTCTAAACTCAAATGATCCTCTGATAAGACTCAAAAATACAGGACTGAGTGAGTATACAGGTATGGTTGCAAGGAGGGGATATCACCTGACATTTTTGTTTTTTTTTTTTTTTTTTTTTTTTTTGAGACGGAGTCTCGCTCTGTAACCCAGGCTGGAGTGCAGTGGCCGGATCTCAGCTCACTGCAAGCTCCGCCCCCCGGGTTTACGCCATTCTCCTACCTCAGCCTCCCGAGTAGCTGGGACTACAGGCGCCCGCCGCCTCGCCCGGCTAGTTTTTTGTATTTTTTAGTAGAGACGGGGTTTCACCGTGTTCGCCAGGATGGTCTCGATCTCCTGACCTCGTGATCCGCCCGTCTCGGCCTCCCAAAGTGCTGGGATTACAGGCTTGAGCCACCGCGCCCGGCCCCCTGACATTTTCAATTACCCTCTTCAGGAAGAATTTCAGATAAGAATGTAAAAGCCTACTGGAGAATGATGTGCTGGCAAAAACAGCAGTTAAATCGCCCTTGTGGGAGCCTAGCGTGCTGTAGATGCTTATCTGTGGGAGAGGATAACCAAGCCATACATCTCCCAGAGCAGCTTATGGGAAGGGCACCCAGCCAGGATCCACTAAATGTCCTCAGCCACCAAATGGATAGCCTGGGTCTGGGAGGGAGCCTTCCATGGGTCTGTGATTTGGAGTAAAGTGGGAGGTACTTGTTTTGGGCCATCCAGACACCTTTATCTAATGTTTTCCCTCATATGGAATATGTTTTGTTTTCAATACACGATAAAGTGAAATTAAACCAGGTCCCTGAAACAAAACTGATCTCAGCTATGATCTACCTCTGGAAATGATTATCTTTGGCACACTGAATTTTCCAAAGATGGCCACAATAATATCTCCCATCTCACATGATCTTATCTTTTGAGTTTATCTCTTCATCCCATTGAATCTAGGTTGGCCCGACTGCTTTGACCTATCAAATACAGCAGACAAGTAAGACTGTGCCAATTCAGGGCATAGTCCTTCACTGGCCCGACAGCTTCTGCTTCCTGCCCCAAAAGATGCTCAATCTTGGGGCCATTTCTTGTTGGAACCCAGTCACTGTGAGAAGCCTAAGCCATACAGAGAAGCCATAGTAGGCACTCTGGTTTGACAGCCTCAGCTGAGCTCCCAGCCAACAGCCATCATCAACTGACAATCGGGAAAATGGTCCATCTTGAACCTTCAGCTCAGCTGAGCTCTAGGTAACTGCAGCTCCAGTCAACACTGGACTGCAATGGCATGGAAGACCCCGGGTAACCCAAGTCAACCCACAGAGCAACTGCACAAAAGATCCAAAGAGAGAACCTCCCAGTAAGCCCAAGTCACAGAACTGTGAAAATGAATAACAAATTACTGTTTAAGCAACTCAATTTTGGGGGCTTTGTAACAGCAGCAATAGATGGCTGAAATATTGCCTATCATAATGACCAAACTGACTTAGAATATATTTCTAAGAATATAAAACCATTAGAGAATATTTCACGCTGAAGACCTGGAAGTACAGGCAGCATCAACACTCAGAGGCAGAGACAGGCTGGACAAATCCACTTGGCCACACTGGATTTCTTTTCTTGAGGTTACGGGAACAAAGCTATGCTCCATCTATGTCTTTCAGAGTGTTGTTGAATCTAGTTTCCTAAAACCCATGCAAGTACCCAACGATGAAAACAATAAAAATAAACTTGAACGTTTAAAAGAGCAATGCTATTAACATGCACAGCCACCCAACAGTGGCTTAATTTATCTGAGATCAGGCAGGAGAATAATGCACTGTCAGAGCTTAGGTGGTCACAGGAAAAGAGATCATTAATCACACGACCTGCCTGGGATTCTGGATGGGGGAGTTCAAAGGGCTAACTGAGCCCCTTTTCAAAGCCACATCATTTCCAGTGTGTTTTTAAAATCACACACTTGGTCTGCACAGAAGGAATGTCAAAAATACCAGTTTTGGTGGGGGTTTGTTTTGTGTGTGGCACCATTCTAAAAATCAAGTAAGTCTTTTTTATTATGTTTTTCCAACATTGAGTATGCAAGAGAATATTTACAAAACATGTAAAGTATAAAGAATGAGATAAATGGCCGGGCACGGTGGCTCACGCCTGTAATCACAGCACTTTGGAAGGTCAAGGCAGGTGGATCACTTGAGGTCAGGAGTTCAAAACCAGCCTGGCCAATACAGTGAAACCCCGTCTCTACTAAATATACAAAAATTAGCCAGACGTGGTGGTGCATGCCTATAATCCCGGCTACTTGGGAGGCTGAGGCAGGAAAATTGCTTGAACCTGCGAGGCAAAGGTTGCTGTGAGCAGAGACTGTGCCACTGCACTCCAGCCTGGGCGACAGAGTGAGACCCTGTCTCCAAAAATAAAAATAAAAAATAAAAAGAATGATACAACTGGCCATGCGCAGTGGCTCGCGCCTGTAACCCCAGCACTTTGGGAGGCAGAGGCAGGCGGGTCGTTTGAGCTCAGAAGTGAGCAAAGGACAAAGTCCTCGAGCAGGTCTGGTCTCAGCATTTTCCCTATCTGCCAGGCAACCCTACCCTGGCCCTCTAGCTTCTCCTTCCCTTCTTACTTGCATCCCATACCACTGCTATGTCTGAATGTTTGTGTCTCCTCAAAATATGTAAGTTGAAACCCTAACCCCATGGTGGTGGCATTAGGAGGTAGGGCCTTTGGGAGGTGATTAGGTCATGAAGGTGGAACCCTCCTGAATGGCATTAGTGTCCTTATAAAAGAGACCCCAGAGAGCTCCCTTGCTCCCCTTCCATTATGTGAGGACACATTGAGAAGATGGTTGTTCATGAATCAAGAAATGGGCCCACACGAGACACTGAATCTGGTCATACCTTGATCATGGACTTTCCAGCCTCCAGAACTGTGAGGAATACATTTCTGTTGTTTATAAGCCACTCAGTTTAGCAGCCAAACAGACTAACACACACACATACTGAGCACCTACTGTGCAACAATAAATCAAGACAGTTTCCAACCTCATAGCAGTCTAGCAGGAGATTGCTAAGTATAAAACATTAACACCAAGCAATGAGGCATAGACCAACCATGCCTATGCCCTAGTTTCATGCACGGCTCTGCCATAATGTCACCTTCTCAGAGAATCCTTTCCTGACCACCTTATCCAGCTACTCCCTTCCACCACTCTGTCATCTGAACCGGTTTAATTTTTTTTCACAGTGCTTATCGCCACCTGATCTTATCCATGCTGTTCACCGTCACATAAGCTCCAGGAGGGCAGGGACTTTTGCATCATCAGCCCTTAGAAGAGGGCTGGATGTTAAGTGAGTGAGTGAGACAGCACTGCACACGATGCTCTGTCAACACAGAGAAGGGGGTGAATTCAGCTTTGGCTGGCTCTGGAGAGGACGATGACTGACCAGAGTCCTGAGCAGATGGGTAGCTCTTTGGATTAGGGCCTGTACTGTGCTCAACTGTGTACAAGGCTCCCCCCACCTTGCTGGAGGTTCCTTGAAATAGGGACTCTTCTCACTCATTTGGAGATTCTCTGAGACACTGGGCATAGTGACCTGCATTCATTCATTCCACAAATATTTAATGTACCTACTAAGTGCCTACTAGTGTTCTAGTGGAACACTAGACAGAGTGGAAATTAAATTTTTTTCTCAAAATTAAACTGCATAAAAAAGTCTGGAATTTTAACCAAGTCTCTTTGATCAGGGACAGCTTTTACAAAACTCAGATGATGTGTCCTTTAAAATAGTTGGCCAGGCGTGGTGGCTCACACCTGTAATCTCAGCACTTTGGGAGGCTGAGGCAGGGGGATCACAAGGTCAGGAGATCGAGATCATCCTGGTTAACATGGTGAAAACCCATCTCTACTAAAAAAAAAACACACACACACAAAAAAAATTAGGTGGGTGTGGTGGCACACACTTGTAGTCCCAGCTACTCGGGAGGCTGAGGCAGGAGAATCGCTTGAACCTGGGAGGCAGAGGTTGCAGTGAGCCGAGATCATGCCATTGCACTCCAGCCTGGGCAACAGAGTGAGACTTGGTCTCAAAAAAAAAAAAAAAAATATATATATATATATATATATGTGTGTGTGTGTGTGTGTGTGTGTGTGTATAAAATAGTTCTAGAAACACAATCTTTTTCAACATTTTCGACTTCACATTATTCTAAGTGAACAAATGCAGAAACAGAAAACCAGACACTGTATATTCTCACTTATTAATGGGAGCTAAACAATGAGTACACTTGCACATGAAGAAGGGAACAACAGATATTGGGGCCTACTTGAGGGTGGAGTGTGGGAGGAGGGTGAGAATAAAAAAACTACCCATTGGGTACTATGCTTAACTAACCTGGGTGGCAAAATAATATGTACACCAAAACCCTGTGACATGCAATTTACTTTATTTTTTATTTTTTGAGACAGAGTCTTGCACTATTGTCCGGGCTGGAGTGCAGTGGCGCGATCTCAGCTCACTGCAACCTCCACCTCCTGGGTTCAAGCAATTCTCCTGCCTCAGCCTCCCGAGTAGCTGGGATTACAGGCACAGGCCACCACGCCTGGCTAATGTTTTGTATTTTTCAAAGACATGGGGTTTCACTATGTTGGTCAGGCTGGTCTCGAACACCTGACCTTGTGATCCACCCGCTTTGGCCTCCCAAAGTGCTGGGATTATAGGTGTTAGCCACCACGCCTGGCCTATGACACGCAATTCATCTATAGAACAAACCTGCACACGTGCCCCTGAAACTAAAACAAAAGTTTTTTAAAAAAAGATTTTTGGCCAGGCGCAGTGGCTCATGCCTGTAATCCCAGCACTTTGGGAGGCCAAGGGCAGGTGGATCACGAGGTCAGGAATTCGAGACCAGCCTGGCCAACATGGTGAAACCCCATCTCTACGAAAAATACAAAAATTAGCCGGGCATGGTGGCCCATGCCTGTAATCCCAGCTACTCGGGAGGCTGAGGCAGGAGAATCACTTGAACCTGGGAGGTGGAGGTTGCAGTGAGCTGAGATTGCACCACTGCACTCCAGCCCAGGGGACAGTGCGAGACTCCATCTCAAAAAAAAAAAAAAAAAAAAAAGGATTTTCAACTTCAAAGAAACAGCACAAAGTCAGTTGTGATCTTGCTTCTGAGAAGCCAACTCCAGAAACCCCAAAACCAACGAAAGAACTCCATCCTTAATATTCTGTTCCTCTAGAACTACTCCTGGTACCAAAATAGTTCTAGAGGGACAGAAGTAATAGGATAGATGTATATATAAAGGGGAGCTTATTAAGGAGTGCTGACTCGCAATCACAAGGTGAAGTCCCACAATGGGACATCTGTAAGCTGAGGAGCAAGGAAGCCAGTCCTTGCCATCTGAACTGCCTATCATGAACTGGGTGCTTTCTGACCTATCTAGCCATAAAGCGGGGTGTGCACAGCAGTATTCCATCATCAAATGGAAGTGGTATATACATGATCGGGTTCAAGCAGGTCCTGAGGGCACAAGTAAATTACATGAGGAAGTGGCTCAAATGCCCTGCCACCCTGCCTTCTCTCCCCCAGCCTGCACCAATGGCCTCATGGCAGGGGTGGGGGGTTCCCTATGATCAGTTGACAGAGGAAGAGAAGACTAGGGCCTGATTTACAGATGGCTGTGGATGATATGCAGGCACCACCTGAAAGTGGACAGCTACGGCACTACAGCCCCTTTCTGGGACATTCCTGAAGGACAGTGGCGAAGGGAAATCTTCCCAGTGGGCACAACTCCGAGCACTGCACCTTGTTATGCACTTTACTTGGAAGGAGAAATGGCCAGATATGTGATTATATACTGATTCATGGGCTGTAGCCAATGGTTTGGCTGGTTAGGGACTTGGAAGAAGTATGATTGGAAAATTGGTGACAAAGAAATCTGGTGAAGAGGTATGTGGGTGGACCTTTCTGAGGGGTCAAAAACTGAGGATATTTGTATCCCATGTGAATACTCACCAGTGGGTGACCTCAGTAAAGGAGGATTTTAATAATCAAGTGGATAGGATGACTCGTTCTATGGACACCACTCAGCCTCTTTCCCCTGTCATTGCACAATGGGTCCATGAACAAAGTGGCCATGGTGGCAGGGATGGAGGTTACACACGGGCTCAGCAACACAGATTTCCGCTCACCAAGGCTGACCTAGCTACGGCCACTGCTGAGTGCCCAATTTGCCAGCAGCAGAGACCAATTCTGAGCCCTCGATATGCACCATTCCTCAAGGTGATCAGTCAACTACTTGGTGGCAGGTTGATTATACTGGACCTCTTCCATCATGGAAAGGGCAGCAGTTTGTACTCACTGGAATAGATACTTACTCTGGATATAGGTTTGTCTATCCTGCACACAATGCTTCTGCCAAGACTACCATCTGTGGACCCATGGAATGCCTTATCCACCATCATGGTATTCCACATAGCATTGCCTCTGAACAGGGCACTCACTTTACGGCTACAGAAGTACAGCAGTGGGCTCATGCTCATGGAATTCACTGGTCTTAACATATTCCCCATTATCCTGAAGCAGCTGGATTGATAGAACAGTGGAATGGCCTTTTGAAGTCACAATTACAATGCCAACTAGGTGACAATAGTTCGCAGGGCTGGGGCAAAGTTCTTCAGAAGGCTGTGTATGTTCTGAATCAACGTCCTATATATGGTACTGTTTCTCCCATAGCCAGAATTCATGGGTCCAGGAATCAAGGGGTGAAAATGGAAGTGACACCACTCACCATCACCCCTAGCGATCCATTAGCAAAATTTTTGCTTCCTGTTCCCACAACATTATGTTCTGCTGGCCTAGAGGTCTTAGTTGCAGCAGGAGGAATGTTGCCACCACACAACAAAGATTGCCACCTGGACACTTTAGGCTCCTCCTACCTCTAAGTCAACAGGCTAAGAAGACAGTTAGTGTTGACTGGGGTGATTGACCCAGACTATCAAGATGAAATCAGTCTACTACTCCACAATGGAGGTAAGGAAGAATATGGTGGAATACAGGAGATCCCTTAGGGCATCTCTTAGTATTACCATGCCCTGTGATTAAGATCAATGGAACACTACAACAGCCCAATCTAGGCAGGACTACAAATGGCCCAGACCCTTCACTAATGAAACTTTGGGTCACTCCACCAGGTAAAAGACAACGACCTGCTGAGGTGCTTGCTGAAGGCAAAGAGAATACACAATGGATAGTAGAAGAAGGGAGTCATCAATACCAGCTACGATCACAGGACCAGTTGCAGAAACGAGGACTGTAATTGCATGAGTATTTCTTTCTTATTTTGTTAAGAACATGTTTGTGCATGTAGACACTTACTCTGGATATAGGTTTGTCTATCCTGCATGCAATGCTTCTGCCAAGACTACCATCTGTGGACCCATGGAATGCCTTATCCACCGTCATGGTGGATGAAGAAACTACCTTCATTTCCTTTCTTTTTCCTTTATCATGTGACATAAGATTTACTGACATCATATTAGCATTTAAGTGTTAATTTTATGTAATAGCATTTGGGTTGGGGATTGGTGTGCTTCCAGTTATAGCAAGGATAGGTGTAATTATGACCTTATTATTTGTCTTTATTTGAAGATTATGTATGATCTCAGGAGATGTGTATGGGTTCAACTTGACAAGAGGTGGACTTGTGATGGTTAATATTGAGTTTCAACCAGATTGGATTGAAGGATGCAAAGTATTGTTCCTGGGTGTGTCTGTGAGGGTGTTGCCAAGGAGATTAACATTTGAGTCAGTGGACTGGAAGAAGCAGACCTAGCCTCAACGTAGGTGGGCACCATCTAATCAGCTGTCAGCATGGTTAGGATAAAAGCAGGTGGAGGTGGCTCACACCTGTAATCCCAGCACTTTGGGAGGCCGAGGTGGGTGGATCACAAGGTCAGGAGATGGAGACCATCCTGGCCAATATGGTGAAACCCCGTTTCTACTAAAATATAAAAAAAATCAGCTGGGCACGGTGGTGCATGCCTGTAATCTCAGCTACTTGGGAGGCTGAGGCAGGGGAATTGCTCGAACCTGGGAGGCGGAGGCGGAGGTTGCAGTGAGCTGAGATCGTGCCACTCCACTCCAGCCTGGCAACAGAGCAACACTCCATCTCACAAAAAAAAAAAAAAAAAAACAAAACAACAAAAAACGCAGGTGAAGAGCATGGAAGGACGATTAGACTGGTTTAGTCTTCTGGCCTACTTCTCCCATGCTGGATGCTTCCTGCCCTCAAACATCGAACTCCAAGTTCTTCAGCTTTTGGACTCTTGGACCTTCGACCACAGAATTAAGGCTGCACTGTCAGCTTCCCTACTTTTGAGGTTTTGGGACTCGGACTGGCTTCCTTGCTCCTCAGCTTGCAGATGGCCTATTGTGGGACTTTACCTTGTGATTGTGTGAGTCAATATTCCTTAATAAACTCCCCTTTATACATACATCTATCCTATTAGTTCTGTCCCTCTGGAGAACCCTTACTAATACAGGCTGTTTCCCTTTCTTATGGTTTGTGTGTTCACTGGAGTAGCACTTTTAATTTCCTTCAATAACTTTTCCTTTGCATTCACGACTTGGCTAACTGGTGCTAGAGGCCTACCCTTCAATCATGTCAGCTTTTGATGTGCCTTCCTCACTAAGCTCAATCATTTCTAGCTTTTGATTTAAAGTGAGAGATCTGTGGCTCTTCCTTTCACTTGGACACTAAGAGGCCATTGTTGGGTTATTAATTGGCCTCATTTCAATATTACTGTGTCTCAGGGTGTAGAGAGATCCGAGGAGAGGGAGATGGGGGAATGGCCTGTCAGTGGAGCTGTCAGAACACACACATTAAGTTTGCCATCTTACATGGGTGCAATTCATGGCACCCCAAAACAATTACAACAGTAACATCAAAGATCATTGATCACAGATCACCATGATGGCTTTAATAACAAAGTTTGGATATTTTGAGAATTACCAGAATGTGACACAGAGACAAGAAGTGAGCACACACTATTGGAAAAATGGCATTGATAGACATGTTCAATGCAGGGTTGCCACAAACCTTCAATTTGTAAAACAACAAACAACAACAACAACAACAACAAAAACAGTATTTGCGAAGTGCAAAGTACGACAAAATTAGGTATACCTATAATTCTCATTTCTATAGAAGATACTACCATTTATAATAACGATGACGAAACTTGCAAGCTAGTATCCCTGCAGGGACCATGAGTCCAAATTCCAGCAAGAGAGAGGGTGGAACCTGTAAAAGTCTCAGTGTAAACTAGGCTTTTCTGTTAATGTAAATGTCCAAAATTAACACCAGAGTAATGATGCATGGGTGGAAGCTGAAAAAGGCTCAGAAATAAGACAGAGGGAAATGGATTGTAGAGCCCACACAATAAATTTAAAGAGGTGGTAAGATAACAATACCATAACCAAAGATGGACAATACTAGCACAGAGAGGTTGCATGAACTAAAAATAAAGAAAGAAAGAAAAGTGGGCTTTTAATTCAGTGATGTGCTATGGAAAGATTTTCCTTATGGAGGACAAACACATCAATGGCAGGTATTAGTAGTGTATCAAAACCATAGTGATCTCTAAAAAAAATATTAATAGTAGTGAAAAAGTCTCTGTTAGAAAGCAACACGTTGGAAATTTAAGAGCTGATGTCATCTTTAAATATTTTTGACAAATTTGCAAGTGTTCATTAAATTTGTGTTTTATCCAACATTCTCTGAACTAAACTGATACACTGAATAAGGTTCATATGATTCCCTCTATATAAAAACTTTCCTATTTTCCCAAATTAAATCATATTTCTCTTTCTTTCTCTGTCCTACTAAAGATGGTTTCCACTGTCCTACTGGACTGAGTTATTTACTGAGTCTTGTCAGTTACTGCCAGTAAAATATTTTAATGACTTAAGACGTTGGTGGTCACATAGTTATCGTAAATTTTTCAGTCACATGGTTTCATTGGTGAGTTTACCTAGTTCCTAACAAAAATTAGGCATGGTGGCATAGGGTGCATGGGTACAGAGGTCCCAGCTACTTGGGAGACTGAGGCGGGGGGATCACCTGAGCCCAGGAGTTGGAGGCTATAGCGTGGTGTGATTATGCCTGTGAACAGTCAGTGCACTCCAGGCCTGGGCAATACAACAAGACCCCATTTCTTTTTTCTTTCTTTCTTTTTTTTTTTTTTTTTGAGATGGCGTCTCGCTCTGTCACCCAGGCTGGAGTGCAGTGGCGTGATGTCGGCTCACTGCAAGCTCTGCCTCCCCGGTTCATGCCATTCTCTTGCCTCAGCCTCCTGAGTAGCTGGGACTACAGGCGCCCGCCACCACACCCGGCTAATTTTTTGTATTTTTAGTAGAGACAGGGTTTCACCGTGTTAGCCAGGATGGTCTTGATCTCCTGACCTCGTGATCCGCCCGCCTTGGCCTTCCAAAGTGCTGGGATTACAGGCGTGAGCCACCGCGCCTGGTCAGACCCCATTTCTTAAAAACACACACATATATATTTGCTTCATTAAAATACTGCTGATCATGGCTGACAAGTTATTATTGTCTCTCTATTAAAGAGAGAGACAACAAGGTGGGGGAGAATGTGAGGAGGAGCCCAAGTCCAATGCAATCACTGAAATCCAAATGCAACTGGAAAAAGAAGAATACCAGAAAATGGAATTCATGGACCTAAAGAGAAAATGCTGAATGCATCATCTTGGTAAATAAAAGCCCTGTTATGCACTGGGGTCCCTTAGCAAAGGATCTTTCACTCAGAAGATACACAGAGAGTCAAGCCAGGTAACTCCAAGGCCAACATGTCTCTCACTTACCTCTTCTGGCTGGCCATGCCTCACGGGGGAGCAGGAGCTGTAACACTGGATGGCACAAAGCCCTAGCAAACAGACTCATGACAGTCAGACTGTCTGGCAAAGGGGAGACATGCTTACTTGGATATCACAGGAGAAGATGGTCTCTTAGGAATGCCTCCAGAAAACTCGCATCTTCTCAGAGGGGACCCGAAGTTCACAACCGGAAGAGAAGTTGCTGTTCGCTGCCCCCGCTTCACCTTCTCCACCTGTAGGGGACACAGGATAGCTACAGTCCGTGACTGGCCCTACTTCCACAGTTTATGAGACTAATACTCCAGATGGAACAATGCACAGCTTTCTTTCAGAGGGATCGATATGAAGCTATAATGCTTCACATGACAGGCATCTTTGCAGGGAGGCAGGATGAGGTCATCACATTTACATTATCCAGTTAAAAAAAAATCAGCCTCAAAATGCAAAGATTTCCTTCTCCTTGTTATCTTTCAAAGAGTTAACAACACAATCATATTATGGTTCTAGACTTATAGGAACTGAAAAGAGTACAAAGATGTAAAATCACTACAAAAAATTACAAGTGGGTGAAAATGTGGTTATAACATCCAACACAGTGAGCTGTGGCCCCTGATGGTATACATGGTATAATGGGGTCTGCAACCCCATCTAGTCCTGTAGGTCTTCCCATTACCTCCCCTGGCAAAAGGGAACAGACATCAGTGCCTAGCCAGCAGAAAGTGATCCACAAAGGTTAGCTCCCTTCTCTCCCTATCACACTTTTCTGTAGCAAGTCCTCATTTGGCCCCCACACTCACATCCATCAATCCCTTTCAACACTAATCCACTGTATAGTAAAATCCAAGAGTCTAAAACATGCACTTCTAAGAGCCACAACAGATTTGAAAAGAAAATATGGCATTATAAAATGCAGTAGTTTTAAAATAAGTCCTGACATTATTTGATATTCCTCCCTTCAACAGGTGAGGCTTAATTCCTCTCCCCTTGAGCGTGGGTTGATCTTAGTGACTTAAAGGACACTGCAGCTTCCCGATAGCTTGCCTGGAGGGAAGCCAGCTGTGGCATCATTTGGATACTCAAGCAGCTTTATGGACAGGCCCATGCAGTGAGGAACTGAGGCCTCCTGCCAACAGCCATGAATGAGCCATCTCAGACGAGGCCCAGCTGTGCTTTCAGATGATGCAGCCCTGGCCAACATCTTGACCACACCTCATGAAAGACCTTGTACCCAGAACCACTAAGTCACTCCGAATTTCTGACCCAAAGAACCCATGCGTTAATAGATATTTGTTATTTTAAGCTGCCAAGGTTTGAGGTGATTTGTTAAGTAGCAATTGATAACTAACAAAAGTAGTATGGCATTGTGTAATTTCTAAATAAACAGACACAATTGGGGGTGCCTGCTCAACATTTAATTTACTGATAGTACCCATAAGCCATCAAAAATGTTTAAGCTTGGCATAGTAACACGTGCCTGTAGTCCCAGCTACTCAGGAGGTTGAGGCAGGAGGATTACTTGAGCCTAGGAATTCAAGGTCAGCCTGGGCAACATAAAAAGACTTCATCTCAAAAGAATATTTAATGATTACTTTTGTAGGTAAAAGTTGATGTAGATTCTCAGTTCTAGTTAGGTGCACAGGCAAGACTGACCCAGAATCAGATATCCGTAAAGAGGAAGACAGAGGATATTTAGAACATTCCTTCTGATTCCTGTCCTCTGGAGGGCAGGTTGTGACAAGGACATCATTAAGAATTTGCTCCAAGGTACTAAGACTTAAGATGATGCAAAAACTTAAGTGATTTTCAAAGGTTGGTTAAAATTTTGAACTAAATCTACCCTTTCCTGCTTTGAGCAGTCCCAGGAGATTGATGGAAACAGAGAGCCCAGGTCAAGCACAGAAGTAATAACACCATCAGACAGAACACGGTTTGTAGGAGTGAGTGGGTGGGTGATTTTAAACCTACCAGAGAGGCCTCTCCTCCTGCAAGGGCTTCTTTCCCAACATCTCCTGCGCCAGATATAGATGTAGATGTAGCTTTCTTCTTCTCAATGTTTCGAGTGGGTGAAGACTTGTAAGAAGGGTTAAGAGGGCCAAGAGGAGCTAAACGAGGACAGACAGGGAATACTAGAAAGTTACAGTATAACAGCCAGAAGGACAGAGAGTACAGATGGAAAAAGTAGAGCAGAGGTGGGAAGAACACATTTCTGTTAAAATACGACCTGGGCAATCAATATCATACTTTTCTATTGTACACAGGATGGATCTTACCCTAAAAAGGCTCCCATACTCAGGAGTCAAGTTTATTCAAGTTTATTTCAGGGGTTAAAAGTCTATACTTTGGAGCCACAGAGACCTAGCACTGCCACCTAATAGCTGGATCACCTTGGGCAGGTTATTTAACCTCTCTAAACATTGATTTCCTTGTGCACAAAAGGGTTAACATAGCAGATCTGACTGCTGTGCTTGGAAAGGCCTGCTTACATGGGTAGCCCTTGGGTGGCATCTGGGAACTTAGATTTCAGGAAGGGTTCCCACCATTAACTGATGGATGTCTAAACTGTTTATACAAACAGTATGGTTTATGCTAAGCATCTGCTTTTCTTGTGGGAGTCTGGAATCTGGGTATGTGCCTGGGAGGGGATACCTACATATCTAGCCCCCAGTAAAAACCCTAGGCAATGAGTTTCTAGCCAACTTCCCAGCCTGGCAACATTTCATACATGTTGTCACAACGTGTTGGTAGAGGAATTAAGCTCATCCCGTGTGACTCCACTGGGAGAAGACTCTTGGAAATCTGCACCTGGTTACCTCTGGACTTAATCCCATGCACCTCCTCCATTTGCTAGTTTTTTCATGTTTCCTCCTACTATAATAAATCACAGCCATGGGTTGGGCATGGTGGCTCACCTGAGCTCAGGAGGTTGAGACTAGTGTGGGCAACATGGTGAAACCCCAGCTCTACAAAAAACACAAAATTAGCTTGGCATGGGGGCACACTCCTGTAGTCCCAGCTACTCTGCAGGCTGAGGCAGGAGGATCGTTTAAGCCTGGAAAGTTGAGGCTGCAGTGAGTCAAGATCACACCACTACATTCCAACCTGGGTGACAGAGAAAGACCCCATCTCAAAAAAAAAAAAAAAAAAAAAAAAAGCTAAGAAAGAAAAAATCAGTCAGTCATGAATGCAACTATGTTGATTCTTCCAAGTTCTCCTAGTCAATCATCAAACCTGGGGTGGTCTTGGGGAACTCTGGCACAACTAGTGTCAGAAATGGGAATTGCTGGAATGACCCTAATTCGCTGAAACATGGTAAAATCACATTTTGGGAAAAGGACAAAAGGGAGGAGAACAAACTTGTGATACCTGGGTGGCTATGAAGTTATCCATGGTATAAAACAGCAGCTGAGCTGTTGCTAGAGGTAAAAGTGACCTATGGAATTTAAAGATGACCAATGCAGCTCCAAGAGAGTTGGCTCAATGGATCCCCCTGGCTGCTTTTGGCTGTAGCACGCTAGCTAAAGTGAAGGAAAAAGCTCAGCCCAAGAGATGCTTTTGGTTTTTGTTTTCTCCTCCAAGTGAGAGTGAGACACAGCTTCCTTGCTTTTTGCCAGCAGTGGGTAGGTTGGAATTTAAACTCCAAATATTAGAATCAGAACAAGTCTCTGTAGTAGATTTTTCTGCTAGGACTTTTGTAATGGAGCCTCTGGAAAAAGGGAGCTATGAAAAGACAGGCAATTTCTAGAAAAAGACACGCTTTCTGAGTTTTAAAAATTGACTAGGGACCACTATAAATATAGAATGCCCTTCATGGGGCCCAAAACTATAAAAAGATCCTGGATGCTGCTAGACTGGGTCACATACAAGTGCCCACAAGACAGGGCTTGTTCTCTGATGGGACCATCCAGTCAAGCTGCTCATTGGCTCTATATTTCTGATGCGGAGTCTGATTATATTCCCAACACATGACTCCTACAAAAGCTCCAAGTCACATCACAGGCGATGTGACTCTTTCAGCCATCCCTGACAGATTGAACTCCATCCCCTCTGGAGAAAGTGTCACTGCTGTTGATGTTTTGTGTTTAATTTTCTGGAGTAGCTGCAGTTTGTAATAGACTGAGATCCTGACTATATTTCCTCTACCTTTCTCTCACTACACGTGTCAGTAAAGCAATTTGCTAAATGCAGCTGTCACTGGAAAGGGATTGATCCTTTCTAGGCTGCTCACTGGATAAATGATCAAGATGAAAGGGCTCAGAGGTGGTACAAACCTACCTTAAAATGTTTTGAAAATTTAGGATTTTAGCCTAATACCTGAACACAATATATCTTTCTGGTTAAGTTGGATTAAAAATGGGTTTTAACAAATGCTTTTGTCCTTTCTTTGAAAGGTCTGGGTGAGAGTAGGGGATGATTAAGAAAATGTAAAGTTTTGATTATTGACCAGGACATGGAGAAAAACAACATAATCCAACACCTGGGGTGATACAGGGATAGGGAAGGACACTTGTGCTCTGTTTTTCATAACTGCTCCTGGAAGCGCTCTCCTTCCTGAAGGAAAACTCCCTGTGCTGAAAGCACCTTGGGCTCAGACCCATGGCTGAGCCTAGATGGCACGTGACAGCATGACTATGAGTCAGCAGGGGTGGGGCCAGCTCCTGTATGTCCCACAGAACACCTCCAGATGCCGTCTGCACTTGCCAAGAAGATGAAGTAGGGTCACTGGTAGAACTGCTTGGGACTGATGGCCTCAGGCAGCCCCCATAAAACCTGGGACGGAGCTGAATTACCTGCACTGGACTGAGCACCCTGAGGTACCAGTCACCACAGTGGGAGGCCACGTTGGTGACTGCCTGACCAATGATAACCCTGCTAGTGTGCCCTAACATCTTCAACTCTTTGTTTCCAGGGAACCACATGAGCCCTTGGGGATCACAGTTCCTATGTGCGTGCCATGATTATCATGACACCGCGTCAGGCCTGGAAGGCATTCAGATCAGTTTCAACTTACTGGCCAGAGCTGTTCTGGGCCTGAGTTGATGCCACGGGCCAGGTAAAAAGATTCATATAGCAACTGATGGAGGAGGTCACCTGGCTGTCCCAAACAGACCTTTCTAAGGCCAGGTGCAGTGGCTTAAGCCTGTAATCCCAGCACTTTGGGAGGCCGAGGTGGGAGGATCGCTTGAGTCCCAGAGTTTGAGACCAACCTGGGCAACACAGGGAGACCCTATCTCTACAAAAAAAAAAAAAAATTAGCTAGGTGTGGTAGCACACACCTATAGTCCCAGCTACTCAGGAGACTTAGGTGGGATGATCACTTAAGCCCAGGAGGTTGAGGATGCGTTGAGCCATGATCATGCCACTGCACTCCAGCGTGGCTAAGAGCAACAGAGCAAGACCTTGTCTCCAAAATAAATAAATAAATAAATAAATAAATAAATAGGAAAGAAAAGAAAGAAAGAGAAGAAAAAAGACAGACTTTCTGGTTAATGAGATTTGCTTTAACTGCTAAGTCCCAGAACCCCTAAAGGACATAACTGAGATCAATATTGCAGGATGGTCTCACCCCCTGCTGTATGGTGCCCCACTGAAAAATTTTCTGTAAAGACACCTTGGCCAAGGGTCAAGTGGGTGGGCTGTGCAAAAATGAGCTAACATAGCAGGCCTGACTGCCGTCCCTATAAAAGCCTGCTTACAAGGTTAGCCTCTGACCGGCACCTGGGAACTTAGATTTTGAGACGACCCCCGCCTTTAACTGATGAGTGGCTCACTGGGCATAAACAAACAACATGTTGAATACCTGTTTTCCTTCTGGGAACCTGGAATTTGGGTATGTGCTGGGCAAGGGGTGCATGTGACCAGCCCCCTGTAAAAACCGGGGGCACCGAGTCTCTAAAAAGCTTCCCTGGTTGGCAACATTTCACACATGTTGTCATAACTCATTGCTGGGGTGAAAGGCATCCTGAGTGGCTCCACTGGAGAGGACGTTGGAAGCTTGTGCCTGGTCTTCCCAAGACTTTGTCCCATGTGCCTTTCCCCTTTGCTGACTTTGCTTGCATCCTTTCACTGGGGATCCTGTGAGTCTTCCTAGCAAATCACTGATCCTGGAGTTGCTATTAGGGAACCGCAACATATTCCTTATTCTCAAAATGGGGTACTTCCTACTTGCTAGGGTTTTTTGATATATAATTCATATACCATAAAATTCACCCTTTAAAAAGTGTACAGGACAAGCATGGTGGCTCATACCTGTAATCCTAGCACTTTGGGAGGCCGACGCAGATGGGTCACGCTTGAGCCCAAGAGTTTGAGACCAGCCTGAGCAACATAGTGAGACCCTGTCCCTACAAAGAATCCAAAAAATTAGGCCGGGCGCGGTGGCTCACGCCTGTAATCCCAGCACTTTGGGAGGCCGAGGCGGGCGGATCACAAGGTCAGGAGATCGAGACCATGGTGAAACCCCGTCTCTACTAAAAATAGAAAAAATTAGCTGGGCGCAGTGGCGGGCGCCTGTAGTCCCAGCTACTCGGGAGGCTGAGGCAGGAGAATGGCGGGAACCCGGGAGGCGGAGCTTGCAGTGAGCCGAGATTGCGCCACTGCACTCCAGCCTGGGCGACAGAGCGAGACTCTGTCTCAAAAAAAAAAAAAAAAAAAAAGAATCCAAAAAATTAGCCAGGCATGGTGGTGTGTGCCTGTAGTCCCAGCTACTTGGGAAGCTGTGGTGAGAGGAGGGCTTGGAGTTCGAGGCTGCAGTGAGCTATGATCACATCACTGCATTCCACCCAGGGTAAAAGAGCAAGACCCTGTCTTTAAATACATATACATATACATATACACATACACATATACACACAATTTGGAGGTTTTAGTACATTCACAAGGTTGTGGAACCATAACCACAGTCTACTTCTAAAACATTTTCAAGATTCCCCAAATAAACTCTTTGTCCGTTAAGCAGTCACTCCCCTTCCTTCCCTCCTCCAATCTCTGATAACCACCATCTATTGTCCATCTTCACGGATTTTCCTATTTCAGACATTTCACGTAAATAGAAGCGTACAATTTGTGGCCTTTTGCAACTGGTTTCTTTCACTTAGTATAATATTTTCAAGGTTCATCTATCTTGCGGTATGTATCTGTATTTTTTTTTTTTTTTTTTTTTTTTTGAGATGGAGTCTCACTCTATCACCCAAGCTGGAGTACAGTGGTGCAATCTGGGCTCACTACAGTCTCCACTTCCTGGGCTCAAGTGATTCTCCTGTCTTAGCCTCCCAAGTAGCTGGGATTACAGGTGTGCACCACCACACCCACCTAATTTTTGTATTTTTAGTATTTTTAGTAGAGATGGGGTTTCACTATGTTGGCCATACTGGTCTCGAACTCCCCACCTCAAGTGAACCGCCCGCATCAGCCTCCCAAAGTGCTGGGATTACAGGCATGAGCCACCATGTCTGGCCTGTATTTCTTTTTATAGCTGAATAATATTCTACTTTATGGGTATATCACATTTTGTTTCCACTTTGTGGCTATTGTAAGTTTTTGTGCAAACATATGTTTTTAATTTCCTTGGCTGTATACCTAGAAGTGGAATTGCTGGGTCGTAAGGCAACTCCATGCTTAAGTTTTTGAGGAACTGTCAGACCATGTTCTACAGCAGCTGCACATTCCCACCAGCAGTGAGGGAAGAGTGTCTCCACACCTCCACCAACATGTGGTTATTTCCCCTTTTAAAAAAATTGTAGTCATCCTAGTGGGTGTAAAGTGGCAACCCACTATGGTTTTGATTTGCATTTCCCTAATGATTAATGATGTTGAGCATCTTATGAACTTATTAGCTATCTGTACAACTTCTTTGCAGAAACAGTATAACTGTTTGGAAGCAGCTACAACTAGGCAGAAGTTTTATGTCATTTATGTATCATCACACTGAGTACACTATCTTGAGAATAGAGAGTAGGTGGACACAGTGCTGCTCATCTGGAAACAAAGAGAATCCCAGCCCCCACGAATCCTGACATGATGACTTGATCTGCTTTGATAAAGGCAGAGCTTTGATGGTCTGGTCCAGTGTTTCTCAGACTTCAATGTGCAGGTTGGGTGGGGCCTTCCAACCAAGCTCCTAGATGCTGCTGCCGTTGCTGGTCGATGGATCACTTTTTCAGTAGTGAAGCTCTAAACTTCTGTTGAGCTTTTACTCTGTGCTAATCATTGTGCTATCTCATTTGCGTGCACTCTCTCATTTAATCCTCACAATAATTTTAAATAGCTCCATCTTATAGATGAGAAAAATGAGGCTTAAAGAAGTTAATTAACTTACCCCCAATGGTGAGAGCTAGTGAATGGCAGAGCTGGCTATGGGACTCCCCAGACTGGTCTACAGGCTATTTTGCCACATCATCTCTGAAGTCTACTAACCTGCAGAGTTCATCAAGTGGGTTTCTCTTCCCCTAAAGTACATGCTCTCACTCATAAAATAATTTACTCACCTCTGTGACACTCAAAAGAAACATAAAACAGTAAAACACTGGTAGAAGACGTTATTAACCAATGAAGACATTTCACAAAGCCAGCAAATAGGAAGCAAAATCCAAAAATTCAGGAGTAAATCCTAGGCTGACCAAAACCTCTTTGGGCATTTTCCCTGGTGTTACCAGCTTAGCCTCTTTTACCTGAATCACTGGCCTGCCCAGAGAGCATGACTGAAGCTCTGCTTCTGGCTAAAGAAGACTGTGTGGGTGTCAACAGTCGCGAAACAAGAATGGCTTCCATTGGACTAAGGTGCATGCGATGAGCTGAGGGATGGAATCAAATGAAAATTTTAAAAAGCAAAATTAAAACAAAACAAAATAAAACGTTTAAATAACACAATGCATGGTGCAAATTAACTTTTGGGTGGCAAAACATGGAAAATAAAAATATTTGAACAAAGGATGGATTTGGAATTTGTCATAGTAAAATAAAACAAATAATGTGTCCTTTAGAGTTTGGGAAACTGCATTAATTGTCACGAGGTACCAGAATCCATTCAATATGCTATTGCAGTACAGTGACCTGTATCACTCAGAGAATTAGCCCACCTCCCAGATGTAATATGGACTCAGGAAATCATTTATGGCCAGGCATGGTGGCTCATGCTTGTTATCCCAACACTTTGGGAGGTCAAGGCAGTCGGGTCACTTGAACTCAAGAATTTGAGACCAGCCCGGGCAACATGGCGAAACCTCGTCTCTACAAAAAATACAAAAAAATTAGCTGGGCATGGTGATGTGCACCTGTAGTCCCAGCTACTTGAGGCTGAAGTGAGAGGATGGCTTGAGCCCAGGAGGCAGAGTTTGCAGTGAGCCAAGATTGTATCACTGCACTCCAGCCTGTGCAACAGAGAGCCTGTCTCCAAAAAAAAAAAAAAAAAAAATCCTTTACTCCAAGTAGAAAAAAATTATACCTATAAAACACTTGTTTTAGGTCCTGTGCTAAGAAACATTTCATAACACACTGATTTTTAAATAAAATGTCATCCTGTAATAGTATAAAAATATATATTTTCATACTTTTTACATGTCAATAAGGGTAAAAATTAAGTGAGAGGCACAAAAATACAAACAGCCAACTGATTATCAGCTTTAATGAAAGATAGTAGTATTCATAATCTAGAAGTCAATGACCAAAATATTTATATCAGTTTAGAATGTATTATATATGGCAATGAATTAACTTTTCCCTCACTCTGTATTCGGCTCTTCATCACTTCCAGGTTCCTGGTGCTTACCATGAACTGCATCACAGATCAGTAGCGTTATGAACCTTATAGGGTCTCTGACACACATAACATGCCTCTGGGATAGAGGTACAAGGTCAGTGTCAGTGGAAACAACCAGGAAGGCACACCAGCCTCTGCCAAGTCGCAACCAGCCTCTTGCTCTGCCCTTGGTGATAACTTGTGCTAAACACTCCACTGGCACCTGATACTTCTTCAGTGTTGCTTTAGAATAAACATTTAGTGCATGGAGAGCTTCCCTTATTTCCTTAACCTATATACTCTGAAAGGTATAAACAGACTTTCAGTGACTTATCTGAGCCTTTGTGAGAATGCAGACCGTGTTAAATCTCCTCAGGTTCTGGAACTGGCACACGTCCCATACACATCATCTCCCAACTCAAAACAGAGTGCCACCCATTCTTTTCCTCTTTTAGAGGCCTCATTAGTTCTGTGCTTCTCTTTTCATCTACAAAATGGGCAGGGCTATAAACCACAGATGATGGCAGAACCCCATTTTTTCACATATCTAAGCCTCCTATGTAACTATAACTTATCAATTCTGCTCTTTCTGGTTAATCAACTGTATTCCATCATTGACCAGGCAGTTACTTTAATGGTCACATCTGCCCACTGGTTAACTAATTCCTGGGTGGGCTAACTCCTACATGCAATGTGGAAAACAGAACAGTCTCTTTCAGACTGGGAGGCTGCATTAATTCTTGCCTCTATTCAACAACGACCTGACTCTAAAGAGCCATGCCACGTTCCAAAGTCCCATCGACAAGGCCCTAGGGCTCCCACATTCAGACCACAAGACTAGGACAATGATGGTATCTGCAGAAGGCTCAAGAGGAGGCTCTCACAAAGACCAAAGTTAAGATGTTCACACCAGAAAAGAAACAAACTGGAGAGACCAAGTCTACACATTCACTTGCCTCGGTCTGGGGAATAGGATATTGCCACGGTGGATGAAGACAGGCGTTTACTCATGGGAGGCTCCGTCGGCTTTGGCAAATTCATAGTTGATGTTGAAAGTTTGTCACATGCTGCAGAGAAATGCATTAAAGACATTGGTATTCATCACACTACTGTAGAACCGAGAAACACATATCCCGTAGTGTCCTTCCTGTCCTCATCCACACACCTCCTAAATGCTGTGGCACAGCATGCTCTGCTTTCATCATCCTGGCATCTCATTATCCTAATCTGGAAATGCCCAGGCTACAGGAGCCCTTGGTCTGCAGCAAGATCTCTGCAATTTCTTCACTGTGTTGTCATCTTCAATTTCAAATGTTCAACCTTACTCAACTGTTCAACTAAAGCCATGTTAATCCCACCAACAAATCATTTTCTTTTGTCTAGGAATTTTTTAGCATGCTCACATCACACAAAAACAAAACCAACTTGGACCCAGAGACAAATCACCAACCACTGGAAAACGCCTTATGGTCTGACTGTCACTGCTTGCTGAAACTGATTCTTTTATGAAGGTTATCTATAGCTCAGGCTGGAGAGAGAGGAAATCCATCCTCTCGGAGTTGTATTTAAAGCAGAACAGCCTCTTTAGCAGTTGGTTTTCCTTTTCTTACTTAGTAAGAAACAGATCAAAATGGCCCTTTCGCAAATGCTTTCACTGTTTGAGGTTAGGATTTTAACAGGCGACCTTGAGTTTGGTGTTCTCAAGGTCGTTATTTCAGTCATTATTTCAGACTGGTCTCTAAATTAAACCATTATAGCAAACAAAGAGATGCTGACAGTGCCCTGTCAAGCTATGTTAAAGCCTGAGGCCAAAAGAAAAATGTGTGCTCTTGGTTGTAGAAAAAGCAAAGTCATCAATAATATTTTCAAAATCTACTCCTCTGCTCATCTTGTTTTCACATGAGAACTGCTATGAGAACTGCCATGTTCTATAATTTCTGCTGACCAAATGACAATCTTAAATAATTTTTTCTTTCTTTTTTTTTTTTTTTTTTTTTTGAGATGGAGTCTCACTCTGTCTCCCAGGCTACAGTGCAGTGGCACGATCTCAGCTCACTGCAACCTCCGCCTCCCGGGTTCAAGTGATTCTCCTGCCTCAGCCTCCTGAGCAGCTGGGACTACAGGCACTCGCCACCATGCCCAGCTAATTTTTGTATTGTTAGTAGAGACGGTATTTCACCATGTTGGCCAGGATGGTCTTGATCTCTTGACCTTGTGATCGGCCTCAGCTTCCCAAAGTGCTGGGATTACAGGCGTGAGCCACTGCACCTGGCCCCAAAATTTTTAATTAACTAAAGCTGAAGTAAAAGTATAATAAATTTGATTTGCATAGAAATAAAGTATTTAAAGTTGAAATGTGAGTTTTAATACTCCTACTTTTCCATTTTTCCATATTTTAAACTACTTTAACGTTTTGAAAAAATTAAACATTAGAAATTACATAAAATCATGTATATAGGGGTGCACATTTTCCCTTTTGCTTCAGGCTCTGATATGCTCAGCATGGCACTGGCCTTTAGAAATGTGTTGTTTATTATGTATTGTTTTGCATTAATTTTGATTTTAAAAATATCACATTAAGATATTATTTTATCTTTATGACTGAGATTTTTGGCACTCCCTTAAACTGTGTGCTCTAGTCAAGTACTATACTCATTTCACCCTGGCCCGGGCCCTGGGTGGTGATTCCCAGTGGGTGATTACTCCATCTCTCTGCAACTTTCTTTTCTTTTTAAGACGGAGTCTTGCTCCATCACCCAGGCTGGAGTGCACTGGCACGATCTCACTGCAACCTCTGCCTCCCGGGTTCAAGCAATTCTCTTGCCTCAGCCTCCTGAGTAGCTGGGGCTACAGGCAATCGCCACCACACTTGACTAATTTTTGTATTTTTAGTAGAGGCGGGGTTTCACCATGTTGGCCAGGTGAACTCCTGATCTCAACTGATCTGCCTGCCTCGGCCTCCCAAAGTGCTGGGATTACAGGCACGAGCCACCACGCCTGGCCCTCCTGCACCTTTCTTAGGGGGAATGCCAGTACCCATGCTAGAGGTAACTCTGCTTGTGCAGCAAAATTGCTGTTACGAAGCACCCCCAGTAAGGATTATTAATTGTCAAAGGAATGTCAGAAACCAAGGATATTGATTCCTGCTGCTAATATGACCTTCTGCATTGCTGGTAAATACTGCATCCCTTTTACATCTTTTTTTTTTTTTGCCAGTTACAGATGGATTGAATTTCTAAAGTCATTATTAAATGGGAACAAAGTTTGGCTAGTTCTGTCCTTGATCTAGACCACAGGAGTTTCCCAGGCCTGTATATAAAACAGCCTATTAGACAGAGAGATAAAATCAAGCACAAAGCCAAATTATCTAATTATTTCGATTCCCAGTGTTAGCACTGATAAACTCCCTACCACTCCCTCTCAAACACCTCTCCAGGAATCTATCACTTTAACACTAAGCCCAAGTTTTCCATTCAGAACTCTGGGTGAATACAGGTTTTGGTAACCAGAAGTAATCAGAATGCCCTACTACTTAATGTCTACAACAGATGATGAAGAGATTGTTAAAAGATCTGAATGTGCAAAAATCCAACACTGACAAGATTTTCAAGGCAGACATTAGTGAGTTGAGGATAAAATGTCTCCAGGGCACTAAGATGTAAGGCATGCACCACTCTATAATGACAGAGGAACAAAAAAATATGGGTATGTCATTCACGTTGCTAGAAAAAAAAAAAAAAAATTGTAACAGGCCAGACTAAGAAATCAGTTGTAAAAGTGCTTGACACAGACGTGGTGATGGAGGAGGGTGATCAGAACAGTTATCACAAAATGCTATGGCACAGTGATGCTCGGATATACCGTTGGTGGACTCGGCAGCTGCGGCAGTGGTCCCTGCATCCGGAGGGAGGGTGCTGGCTGCTAAACCTAGAGGAGGGGGTGGGGTATTTTCTGATTCACCTACACAGCAAAAAATCAGAGCAAAGAGAGGTAAAAGAAAAAAGTCCCAATTTCTTGTTGCTTCTTAGTTTCTAATTAGGAAATTAGAAAAAGTAACTGAAATGCGTTGTTGGCTTTTCAAAAAAGAAAAAATAAAGTATATTTACTGCCCAAAGGTTAAAAGCACAATACAGCAAAGTCAAGAACTGTCCTGTAAACTCAAATGCATTTGCTCTCAGATAGAGCTAGTACACACCTCCCGCATAATAGAATGCTAAGATCGCTGAAATGTAGTGAGACACTGAAAAGAAGGAAAAGCCATCCAGAGACTAGTAACAATCCATACATTAAATTACAGATTTGAAAATTTAAAGATGAGTATGAACTGGTAATGAAATAAGTCACCTTCAAACAAAGTCGAAAAAGCAACAAAAATTTAAAATGAAGCAGGAAATAGTCCAGCCCTTTCTGGAGGGTAACTGCCACTCTGCTTTTCCTGATCACATCTGGAACAGTAACAGAGTCTCCTGCCGTTTCCCTCCCCTGAAGTCAGATCAGCCCTGGGCTTGCCAGCTGGGCCCAGCTCACTGGGCTCTGCGTTCAGTCTTTTCTTTTGCTCTCCCTCAAAGCCCAGTTTTTGTGTCAACTGCTGTTTGCTATCAAGAAGAACGCACAGATCCTCTTCGTAACAAACGCATGCATAGGAATCTTGGCAGTTTTAAACATCAAATCTGAACGTGGTGCCTCTGAAAAGCTGTACAAAGCATCCCCCAGATCCTGGAGACACCCAGCGGTGCCCATGATCCCCTGCCTGCTCCATTATTTCCCACCCGGGACCTGAAATACAGGGGCAACCCTACACTCACCATCATGTCCTCCAGGTCCAATGGCCAGTGGTGCTCCCCACGAATACTTCTTTTTCAGCTCCAGCTGCTGTGTGCGCTCCAGGGACCGGCGCATCATCGCCTCCAGCCGTTCCTACACAGTTCATGTAACGCGAGTGTTAACAAGATTAACTAGCTGGCCCCACCACACTGCCTGCTGCCTCAGTGCATGGTGTGAGTCACCAAATGGGGCTTTCTGTGCTCAGCATCCAAAATCCAGGCATACGTGCTCTCTCTGCCACACCAGCGTGTTCTGGGTAGGTGAAGAGTAAACAATGCGGCTAGGCTAGCACTGGTTCTCAACCCGAACACTGCGCGTCCTGTCCCCTCCCCTCTCCGGGGAGAAACTGCCCTAGGAATAATGCCCAATAAGCATTAACTCCTTGAGGCCTATCTCAAGCCACTTTGCCCTATCCAGGAGGACTGGAATTCTGCTCCAGAACCAAGATCATCCTTTCTAGTTAAAAGTATAAAACATTTTGCTTTGAGAAAATTTTAATGCAAATATAATTTGAGTTTTTGGGGTGATACATGACACTGAGATCTATTTTGCAAAGCTGCATTTTCATCTTAGAACTTCTTAAAGGGGAACCAACTGTTTTACATAGTGTGACAATTTTCTGCTATATAGTAATCTGGGATAATTTTGCATATTCCATAATTTTCAAGAGGCAAGAGTAAAGAACCTTCTGGCCGCAAAATAAAGCATCCATGCATTCACAGTTACGTATGTAGAGGAGGCAGGGAGGCAGAACCCAATAATTTTTAACCGGAAGAGAAAAACAACCATTAGGCTTTGGCTTCTCTTGTAACAGTATTTATCAAAAACACTCTCCTGTATTACCCAAATTGTTACTTTCATAAAGTTGTCCTTGGTGCTGCAGTGAAGGTGCTCTAATTCTGCACTCCCCACTACCTCCATGATACTGCAAATACCAACTCCTCTCCCTATCTCCACTGGAGAAGGCCTGAGCTAGCAGTTATAATGACACCCTTTTGCCCTCATAAAGCCCAACCCTGAGATGCTCCAGGAATTGGGTTAATTGTAGCCTGACTCCAAAACAAAAAGATACAATTGTCTCATGGCTTAAAGAAACACACACAGAAGCAAAATTAAGTTAGGACAGCATCAACTGAGTAACCATGACTTAAAGATGAGGAAAAGGCTCCTTTATGTCACACTTACTAGAAACATATAAAGGTCATTTAATAGGTATCTGGATTTATCCCTTCTGTCTATACCAGAGGGATGAGATGAGGATCTGGCTTCTTCACATCTCAGCCTCCTCTGCATAATTTTTCTCTGAATAGCACTTTGCTAAGAGACTGCCTCTCCAGGGACCTGTGAGCAGAAAGGGGGATTTTTACCTCCTGTAAGTCTTAGATTTGTATTAGCTATTAACTGTGCTCTTGTTTTTGGCCTGAGACTCTACAATCATGAGTATGCATGCCTTGGCAGAGTCCAGTCCTCACGACCCTGACCCATTAAATGATGATGGCCAACTCTGACAGTCTGCCTGATAAAAGCTGGGGCTTGGAGGGAAGAGAACTCTGCCATGTGATGCCTGAAGTACAGCCACTCGAGAATGGGGCTGAACAGTATTTCATTATATGGTTTTAACATAAAGTGTTTAACCAATGACCTAACTGAAGTGTTGAAACCTTTCATCCTAGAGTGAATTAAGTACTGGGTGGGTTACGGTAGATTTCCTACATGCCAGAAGGACCTCAAAATGTGGTCCCTTCTCTACTAGAGGACCGATGAGAACAAAGAACAGTGAGCTTCACTGAACCAGCCTGACCACTGATCAGCTATCTGGGAGGCATCGTTGTAAGGGAATGAGTACTCACTGAAAGCCAGACCTGCCCCTGGACTTTTCAGTGGCCTCTAGAAAAACTACCCCTGCCATCCATCCCCAGCCGACTGAGCTGCTCCAAATCCCACCACTGGAGAGTCATTCCTTCAGACCTTGAGGTAGCTGATGAAAACACAGCTGTCCCTGAGAGAAAAACACACTCACTTTGTATCACCCACTTTTGGAGAGCTGATGAGAAATAGATGATAACCAAGTTCTTAGAGAAGAGGATTTATGGAACCCCAAAAAGTCAGAATGGGGTGATTCACACATACAGAAAACAAAAGTTGTCCAGTGCACAAGTCTTATTTAATGTTAGTCCTGTATAGGTCAGTATTGCCTCGTGTCTGTGTGTATCTTTTTGTTCCTTCATATGGGACTCCATATCCCAGATATGGAGTCAGGAGGTAAGGATTCAAATCCTACCTCTGCCTGCCGCTTTTTATCCCTGTGAACTTGAGCTAATCATTTCAGTCCTGGGCTTCAGTTTCCTTGCCTGTAAAATGGGGATGAGCTTACCTACATCACCAGGTCACTCTAAGTCTATGGGATAATGACTAGTATGCAGTAAATCGTTAAAAAAGCTAAGTGAATCTGAATTTAAGAGGAAGATTCTTATCAGGACCATTTACAGCAATAGTTCTCAAATCTGAGAGATCAGGTAGGAGAATCCCCTGGAGAAATTGTTAAAACCCTGGGGTTTATCCCCAGAGTTTCTGAGTCAATAGGTCTGGGGTGGAGTCTGCTGAGAATCTGCATTTCTAACAAGTTCCCAGGTGCTGCTGGTCATGGGACGCCCAAGCAAGAGCCACTGGTTAGAGGAAAGGCTGAGCATGAGAAAGTGAGCATGAGAAAGTTCCATTACATTAGAAAAACAGTATAAATAAATATCAGAACTGCATACTGCAATTCCTGCCAAGTTCTGGTTCTCCTGAGTATCATCTGATGATCAACAGAAGATGGGGAAAGGGCAAGGCAAATCCTTGTCCCTAGAATCTCCTCTATTAGGTAGGGCTTAGTGGAAGGAAAGACGGAAAGAAGGAAGGCAGGGAAGGAAGGGAAGGGAAGGGGAAGGGAAGGGAAGGGGAAGGGAAGGGGAAGGGGAAGGGGAAGGGGAAGGGGAAGGGGGAGAGGAAGGGGAAGGGAAAGGGGAGAGGAGATAGGAAGGAAGGAAGGAAGCCAGCCAGCCTCACACTTGATGTCTTGAGCTCTGGCTTTAGATCTGTCTGGATGAATTTGGAGAATCACGACCAAGGTGACCCCCCTGAACTGGCTGAACAGTATTAAAGGTCGCCAGCAGGGCACATTCCAGACACTGTTACTCAGACAGCAGTCTCTGGCAGGAATGGGTGGTAGGGGTGGCTGGGCCTCTTCAACTGCCATTATATGCTTTTTTGTTTGTTTGAGATGGAGTCTTGCTTTGTCACCCAGGCTGGAGTGCAGTGGTGCGATCTCTGCTAACTGCAAGCTCCACCTCCTGGGTTCAAGTGATTCTCTCATTGCAGCCTCCTAAGTAGCTAGGATTACAGGCGAGCACCACCATGCCTGTGTAATTTTTTTATTTTTAGCAGAGATGGGGGTTTCACCATGTTGGCCAGGCTGGTCTTGAACTCCTGACCTTAGGTGATCCACCTGCCTCGGCTTCCCAAAGTGCTGGGATTACAGGCATAAGCCACCGTGCCCGGCCCATTACATGTGTTCTGGGGATGACACTGCAGGGACACACCCCAAGCGGTCCTCAGCAGGGATGTGTGAAGACAGACAGACGAGAGAGAGAGATACAGAGAAAGACAGACAGAGACAAAGAAAGAAAGAAAAGAAAAGAAAAGAAAAGACAAGACAGAAAGAAAGAAAGAGAGAGAGAAAGAAAGAAAGAGGCCTTTCTCTTTTCTGTTTAGCATAAGGAACATGAAGATGGCTTTTCCAAATCCAATTTTCCAGGGCCACTGGTCAGGAAGATATACTGCCCTGGGAATGGGCGGGCATACTGTGTTGTCAGCCCAAACACAGGTGACAGGAACTTGTTCTGGTAGCTCGGTTCCTGGGAGTTGTGTGGCACATGAAGGTTCTAAGAACTCACCTTACGAGTAGGTGGCCTCCAGCAAAATAATGAGTTTAAGGTCAGGGTGTCAAGTGGACAGTAGAACCACCCCATCCCCTCCCTGGGACAGGCCTGACTAGTTTCTACCTCTGCCAACTCTGGAGACCTCTGAGAGTCAGGCCATTGGTGGTACCCACTTCTGCCCTGGCATAGACATGAGGGGTTATCAAGACTGACATCACAGCAACCACAGAGATACAGATCCAGGACAGGGCTGGGATGGGGTCAACAGGCCTCTCATGAGCTTCTAAGTATCAGACCCAGAGAGGCAGGATTTGGTGGGCAACACAAACACTTTCCAACCAGCTAGAGACCCAATGTAACTAACGAGCCAGCTTGTGTATGGCAAGTCCCTAAGCTACACCTGGGTCCCCTGGGAACCTGAGGGCAGGAGCAGGTGGCAGAGGGAGGCTGCTGTTTCCTTGGGTTGCTACACAACCACAGGGGGCCCAGCCCTCAGCCCTGCCCTGTTGTGCCTAGGGAGAAGAGGGAACCAAGCTCAGCTTGGGCTGACAAGGGTCAATCGGGCAGCCTCCTGCCTCCCTCCACCACATTCGGGGTGCAAGGAAGCACACAAATAGAAAATTACCCAGAAGGGAAACCACAAAAGATTCAGCTGCATCATATGGCATAAAACTCTCTCACCTCCAAGAAGGGGGAGCTGGACTACTTAATTTAACATGCCTCTAGTACTAATGTTCTGTAGAGAAAAATTATAAACAGAAATTGCTTCAAAAGCAGCCCCAGTGACACTGCATATGTCAGAGCACGGGAAGTATCTTATGTGACTTCACAGTACCCCTTCCTTGAAGCAGCAGTGACAAGCTTTCAAAATGGAGACATCATGGAGGAAGAGGACAAGCTCTAAGTCATCAAGGAATGGAGGATAGGAAGAAAATGGTTGAGTCCAGCAACTCTTGACAAACACACAAGGGAGGAAGGAAGAAATCTGTCCCAAGTTACCAAAACAGCCTATTATATACACTGTGGCTTTTTCCCATCTACTGACTCTGTTTCATAAGCTTTTGTGAGTAGCTCCCTCTTGACCTTGCTTTAGCTAGGCTCAGCTGAAGTAACTAAACAGAATGTGACATTCCTGAGTGATTACTCTGTGCTAGGTGCTTTGCTGGCACTTTTACAAAAGTCACCTCTTTTAATTCCTGTAACTACCTCTGTTTTGGGCTAAGGAGACAGAGTTAGAGGGGCATGTGACTTGCCCCTGGCCACCAGCTGCTCAGTGGTAGAGCTGGCATTTGAGCTGACATTTGAACTGGGAGTAGATGAAGGCACAGCAATCAGACTGCAGCCAGTAACGGTGAACCATAGCTAAGACACTGGCTTAGACCTCATTTCCTAAGAGGAGGAAAGAAATGACCACGAAAGGGTGCTTCTTGGGCAAGATGGATCTGATTCTGTGTGTTTTCGTATGTGTTCTTTAAAAAAAAAACAAAAAACGAAGGGGTAAATATATATAAACAACCGTTCAGAGATTTTAAAAAATACTAAATTTGTACAAACATCTTTATATACTATAGTGTTGGAGATTACCAAACCTCTATATTGTTCATACTAAAAGATGAATCATTATACCTTATGAATAAAAAATTATCATCAACTGACATAAGGTTTTTATTACATCCTAAAAATATAATCGTGAAGAAAATCTATAATCCAAATATGCTTTCTAAATATATTTTCAAAATTTAGTAATAAAGAACTCTGTAGGGGTAATTATGTGCCATCTCTTTTTTAAAAGGTAACTGGAAAGAGCAATTAAAGTAAAGAACTACATTAAAATTTAAATATACTAGCATCTTGGTATTTGAGGGTAGACTAATTTGCCAGTAGCAACTGACAGGATCACAATGTTCTCAACCTCACAGCTCTTGTTCTGGCCTTGTGTCTGCCCTGGAGGCATGAACTCCCATCTGTAACCCTCAGATTCACACCACCCAGCCGCTATCCACAATCTCCTCTGAGTCTTTTTTTATTCCCCCATCTACTAGACCACCAGGGACCCTTTGAGTCTTAGAATCAGAAAAGGTTATGACTAGAAGAGGCATTGGAGACTGCCAAATCCAACCCTCTCACTTCACAGACACACAAATCAAGGCCCAGAGAAACCAACCAGTTTGCCCAAGATCACACAGCAAATTAACACCTGAGTTGAATGGGTAAGTCTCTGTGGTTCTATGTTGGTGCTGCTTCCAGTTTCATGTCATGCTGCTGAAAGAAGGCATGGGAGCCACCAAGGAGAAGGTGCACGGCAGGTCTCTTTCCTACCCCAGAGCTGGGCAGGATGCCCAGGCACTCTGAGCACCCTGCTGAGGGGGCTGGGAGGTGGCGGAGGGTGCACCTGGGCCTTACCTCCTCCTCCCGGAGCTTCTGTTTCCTTTTCTCTTCCACAGCAGCCCTCTTCTGGTCCTCCCGCTGCCGCTGCTCTTCCAGTTTTCGCCATCGCTCCTCCATTTGCTTTTCGTACTGGAGCTTGGCTCTTTTCTGTTTCTCCAGGATCTGTTGCTCCCGAGCAGCTGGGGAAGGAAAGCAGAAGAGAGGTGTCATTACCAGAGTACCCCATGCAGTTTGGATTAAGACCAAAAACATGGAAGCAAGAGCAGAGCCCTAAAAAGAGCCTGGTAGGATCCTAGGATGCACTGATTGAGATAAAGGGTTCTGGTACCTCCGCCACTAGCTGGGTAACCCTAAGCATGTTAGCTAGATCATACCTCTGCCTCGGTTTCCTCCTCTACAATGTGGGGACAGTCATGTTTGCCACATCACAGTGTTGTGAAGATCGAACAAGATGATGACCGTGAAGCACACAGTAAGTGCCTTCCGACGTGGGAGCTATGACTATGACGGCTATCATTAAGTCAAACTTGTGCACAATGGCTAAACTATATGCTAGGTTGAGCAATGATGCTTATAAGGGTATGCTCATTCAAAAGCAGGTTAACTGTGTGTGCACCAAGCACCAGACATTGAGCTAGGTCGGGGGTAAAACACATGAATAAAATTTGCCTTACCCTCAAGGCATTTACTAAGGGGCCCTTAATTCCACCTAGCCAAGACAGGGAAGGGTTCCCTGGAGGAGGCAATGCTTGTACCGACCAGCAGGAGGCAGTGAAGAAGAGAAGAACCTGAAAGCTCCTCATTTGTCTCAATGCAGTGGGGAAACGCTATCTCCCTCAGCATCCTGTGAAGAACACTCTGCACTAATCTGTCTACAACCTGCAAGAGGCAAGACAGCCTTTCTCAACCAGGGCCTTCTGTCCTAAAATACAGAATGACTCAAGTGCTGATTTTCTCAGTTCTGCTGAGGATGGCCCTTTTAGATCCCCAAGAGAGAACCTGAGGGAGTGTACACAGTTGACACTTGAAGGTGTTAGGACTTCCTTAGGTCAGGGACAGCGACTGTTTCTCTTTCTTCAATATCATATCTGCAGACCCTAACACAGTGGCTAGAACACAGCAGAGGTTCAATGTTTGCCGAGTGAACTGTTCTGAGAATTACCTATTTGTGAACATGCCAGTTGCAGAGTAGGTTCACCCCTGATTCTTCATGTTCATCTAGCAATTGTCCTAGTTCTCTTCCCATTCATTCACAAATTTCTAAGACTCTTCAGAAGAGACACCGCCATATCTCCACTCCCTTGGACCGAAATAGCTAAAGTACATAACTTACCCAGACATTTTTCTCTTTCTTCTCGTCTTTCTTTGGCCAATCTCTGCCTCTCATCTGATTTCAAAAATCCCTCCATGCCTACAAAGGAGAAAACTAGATGATGTTTCAGTTCTTCACTCTTTCCCTATCTGCTAAGTACTATAAGCAACTGGGCACAGCACCTGAGTCTGACTGCATGCACATATCATCCATCCCCATTATTTCAACCAAAGGAGGTCCAATCTGTCACTCTCCATGACACACACAGCCAAGGGGCAGCAGCTACCACTTTCGCATGCACCTGCCAAGCTGTCCTGTAGTTGGGCCAACATCAGCCCCAGAGGACAAAGCCCCTTTCCTAATCCTTTGCCCCTAGGCAGACAAGGGGTCAGAAAGTACAGTAAGTGACAGAGAGGCCTGGCAGTGTGCAGAGAAGCCCACTAGGCCTCGTCTAGTCAGGCTCCCAGGCCTGAAGCAGGACCACCTGGGAGAGAGGAGAAGCACAAAAATGGACAAAATTTTGAATACTGTTCATTACACAGACACTGAACATTTTACTATATATATATATATATATATATTTTTTTTTTTTTTTAAGACAAAGTCTCACTCTGTCGCCCAGGTTAGAATGCAGTGGAGCAACCTCAGCTCACTGCAGCCTCTGCCTCCCAGGTTCAAGCGATTCTTCTGCCTCAGCCTCTCGAGTAGCTGGGATTACAGGTGCGTGCAACCACGTATGGCTAATTTTTGTATTTTTAGTAGAGACAGGGTTTCATCATGTTGGCCAGGCTGGTCTCAAACTCCTGACCTCAGGTGATCCGCCCACCTTGGCCTCCCAAAGTGCTGGGATTACAGGCGTGAGCCACCGTGCCCGGCCTACTTTCTGAAAGGAGCCAACATATGAGCTCCTTGGGTGAGTACCATGAAAGACAACACTCAAGTTCAATTTTGGTTCTGCCAAGTTTGTGCCAATGTCAATCTTAGTATCTTAGAATCATCCAAATATCTACAACAAATAAGATGGAACAAATGACAACTTCCCCCAAAATGTCTGAGAAATATCCCGGAAGCTTTTCATCTCCAACCAACAACCCCTGCAGAACCCTAAAGGGCTTTCTAAAGATTAAATGGATCTTCATGGTCATTTTAGGATTAGAAATAACTGCACTCTGTTACAACTGGACCCAGTGTATTATCTATATAATATTTAAGCACACCATTCTGTATAAGTCAGTTTTCATGTTAATATAACCAGGTTCACTTCACCAGCATCTGTGCCTTCCTCTCTGGGAGCATCACAAGCTGGCATCATAGTGTGCCTTGCTGCCACAGCAACCTGTGCTTCTTCTAAGGAGGTTCCTGCTGCTGTTCAGGAGGGAGGCCTGAAGGCCTCGCCCACAGTGTAGGCAGTGGGAATGAGGAAGGGGGATGGCATGACAAACACTGGATTGTCATGATTCCCCACTTACATCTGGTTTTGCAGCCTAGATTACATATCAGGGATATTAAAATGAGATAAGTACTAGAAAAATCCAAGTGCCATTCTCCATTTTGGTTTTAGTCATCTCTTAATCATTATGACACTATCAACAATATAAATGTCATCAAAAATTTAAAGGCCAACTCCTCAGCTCATTCCAGCCACCCCCCAATCTGACCCCAAACTCTTTTCCCAACTTCACCTCAGCACTGCCCTTTCTCCCATGCACCTTCTAGCTCATGCCATCCCTTATTCTACCCTGCTCCACCTGTTTAAACCCTGCCTATCTTCAAGACCCCCACAGTCCCCCAGCCCTGTGATGCTCTGTGCTCCCACATGGTTTGAGGACTCTTACTCTGCTCTCTCTGTAACTCAGTCTCCCCTGGTGTGTTTCAGAGCCATGTGTGGCTGATGCAACTCTGGGTCTATATAGCTCCGGCCACTGTCCCCCTACATGGTGGCCCCAACACATGCACACAATGCTCAGAGGCAGGTGTGAAGTTGTGGAAGGGGAACAACATAGAAAGTCAGGTTTCTTTTTTCTCTAAACACAGTCAGGTTCTAGTGTCTACCTCAAGAGTCTGATTAATAAGAATTAGTTCTGTGTGAAAAGTTATAAAGAAAAGCCTAGACAGATGCTCTCATCGGCACCTACACAAACTCACCCACCCACGCAGGGCTTGAACCTAGCTCTGTACCACCCATGCTGCCCTCTAGGTGTTCATGGGCCTGCTCCATATCTAAAGTAAGCCTGAAAATGGCTGAAAGCGCTCTTCAAACAGAGGGAAAAAAGAAAAACAGAGAAGAAAAAGGGCCAAACACACTTGAAACTTCCCACATTACCTTGAGGCTTTACAGAGGCTGCTTGTTCCACAGACATCCATGATTTTAGGCTGCCCTCTCATGGACACACATGAGAGTCACACCTTCAAATCACCTTTCCAGAAAATCTTTATTACCATGTTCACAGTCATCACCAGCATCATCATAATAAGAGGTAATAATTGAGCAGCTACCAAGGACAAAGTGCACTGCTCAGACTTTCTCAGCCCAACCACCCTATGACGACAGAGGCGCTGTAATGATCCTTGTCTTACAGGTGTAGAAACAGAGGCACTTGAAGTCAGATTCCAATGCAAGAAACTGACTTCAGGACCCACTTTAAAAAACATTAATTTTTTTTTTCTAATCTCTCACATCTGGCTGAAAGGACCCACATTCTTAGTTACCGCTTTTCTGTGCTGCTTCCCTGGCACAGGAAGAAATGTAACACCTTGGTCTTAGTGTTGTAACCCAGTGATGCATGCAGAGAACAAATCCTAACCTGGCCCCAAGAATGAGCCTGCAAATCTAAAGAGAAGTCGAGTGTGACTCATTCGAGAAGTATGAAGTAAGCAGTACTGTGAGCCAAGTGCTGGCCCAGCTGGACACAGATGTGGCCACTGTCCAGGCAGGCTAATTAGCAGCTTCCTCCTCACACTAGTGGTTTGAAAATGTTTGCTCAGCAATGTTTTAGGGCTGATGCTGGGTGGGGAAGGGGTTACAGAGCACCTTGGGGGAAGCTGTAAGGTCTCTCCTTGCTCGTGCCACAATGCATGGCCATCTCTTTCTTTTTAAAATTCAGCTTTGTCCCACTGAAAGGGGTGGAGTGACTCAAACAGCCCAACATGGGCAATGTGGAATCTCTGTATTGTCCATTCGGTAGCCATGAGCTATACATGGCTATTTAAATTTCATATCAAAATTAAGTAGTTACAGTTCAGTTCTTTAGTCACACTGGGCACACTTCAGGCACTTAATAGCCACATGTGGCTGGCGGTTACTACCCTGCAGAAGCCTGGCAGCTCCCTCCTGTGATTCTCTCTCTGCACATCTAGCTGCTCTGGGGCACATGTGGATAAGGAGGTCTAAGTTCAGTCAGAATTGAGATTTACTGGATGAGTGAGGTTTCTTCCACACAGCATTTGCTTCTTCTGCTTAATTGCTGAGCAAACATTTTGAGAATATCCATTCCAAGAGAAGCCAAATAACTCATCTCCAGCTTCCACCTTCCGACTCTATGTTTTTCCCAAAGGCTGTCGAAAAGCCCTTGAGCTCATTCCGAGGTAAGGAGGGCTGGAGCACAAACCACAGCCTCTAACAAATAAACCAGTTATTACCAAAACACAGCCAGATTTAAATCAGAGGAACTGAGGTAGATTACTGTGAACACTAACACCAGGAGACGCCCTCTAAAGGCACAGTGTATCCAAGAAGTAATGCTTGATATGGTTTGGCTCTGTGTCCCCACCCAAATCTCATCTTGAATTGTATTCCCATAATTCCCAGGTGTTGTGGGAGGGACCTGGTGGGAGATAAACTGAATCATGCGGGCAGTTTCCCCCATACTGTTCTCATGGTAGTGAATAAGTCTCATGAGATCTGATGGTTTTATTTCCGCTTTTGCATCTTCCTCATTTTCTCTTGCCGCCGCCATGTAAGAAATGCCTTTCGCCTCCCTCCATGATTCTGAGGCCTCCCCAGCCATTTGCAACTGTAAGTCCAATTAAACCTCCTTTTCTTCCTAGTCTTGGATATGTCTTTATCAGCAGCATGAAAACAGACTAATACAGCGCTGAATTCAGTTCCAAAAGGAAGTCTTTCTGTATGGCCTGAAATCCTAAAATGTCTAACTTTCCCACCCAATCATCCTTTGTCCATGTGCCCTATTTGTGTGCATTTATCATAATTTTTAAAAATATTTTTGAGACACGGTATCACTCTGTTGGTTGCCCAAACTGGAGCACAGTGGCACGATCATGGCTCACTACAGCCTCCAACTCCTGGGCTTCAGTGATCCTCCCACCTCAGCCTCCCATGTAGCTGGAACCACAGGTATGTACCACCATGCCTGGCTAATTTTTTTATTTTTCAGTAGAGACAAGGTTTCCCTATGTTGCCCAGGCTGATGTTGGAACTCCTAGGCTAAAGCAATCCTCCTGCCTCAGCCTCTTAAAGTGCTGAGATTATAGGCATAAGCCACAGTCTATAGCCATCTCTTTCTTTTTTTAAACCAGGGACCCAATTTTACCTTTGACCTCCATAAGAACTGATGGAGAACAGATCCATGCCTGCATGCTTGCCAGGGGTTGAGAGGGTAGGGGTGGGAGGGAAGTGGATGTCTATAAAAGGTATCATGAAATGCACTCTATCTTGATTGTATCAGTGGTAACATCTTAGTTGTGATACTGTTCTATAGTTTTGTAAGATATTACCATTGGGGGAAACCAGATAAAGGGGACATGGGCTCTCTCCGTAATTTTTATTTTTATTTTTTTTTTTGAGACAGGGTTTCACTCTGTCACCCAGGCTGGAGTGTAGTGGCACAATCAGCTCACTGCAGCCTCAAACTCCTGGGCCCAAGTGATCCTCTCACCTCAGCCTCCCATGTAGCTGGGACTACAGGCATGTGTCACCATGCTCGGCTTTTTCTTTTCCTTTTTTTTTTTTTTGAGACGGAGTCTCGCTCTGTCATCCAGGCTGGAGTGCAGTGGTGTGATCTCGACTCACTGCAACCTCTGCCTCCCAGGTTCAAGCAATTCTCCTGCCTCAGCCTCCTGAGGAGCTGGGACTACAGGCATGCGCCACCACTTCTGGTTAACTTTTGTATTTTTAGTAGAGACGGGGTTTCACCATGTTGGTCATGCTGGTCTCAAACTCCTGACCTCGTAATCTGCCCGTCTCGGCCTCCCAAAGTGCTGGGATTAAAGGCGTGAGCCACTGTGCCTGGCCTCGGCTATTTTTTTCTTATTTATTTATTTATTTATTTGTAGAGATGCAGTCTCACTATGTTCCCTAGGCTGATCTTGAACTCCTGGCCTCAAGCGGTCCTCCTGCCTCAGCCTCCCAAAATGTTGGGATTACAGGCATGAGCCACTGCACTCAGCCTGTAATATTTCTTATAACTGCATGTGGATTGACAATGACCTCAAAATAGAAAAGTTTAATTATTTTTTTAAAAAATCTGGCCCAAATGTGAAGCCCTGGGAAGGACCTAAAGGGGATACTCTCTCAGAGATACCCTACCCAGGAGAAGGACAAAGAGCACCCATGTCAGAGCCACCCCTTCCCCACTGTTGATGCAGTAATGCTTCCCAGGGCAAAAGAATTCAGGCAAACTTGCAACTCTGAAACAGAGGTCTTTTCCTGGGCAATTAAGTCCTACAAAAAAATTGGAAGAAAACAGGGATATTGAGCAGCCAAACAACTATTTTATGTTAAAAGAAAAGCATAAAATCTCATACTTGACTGAGATCCTATTATCCCTGGGCTGCAGGAACACATTTTTAAAAATGAATTTTAAAATGAATTTTATTAGCTTGACTCTCCTATAGAATATTAATGACCTGATATTAGTCAATTATTCATGGTACCGTTAAGAACCATTATCAAAATACAAAGTTTTAAAGGAAAGCCAGCTGTGTTCAACTTTGAAAAATTAATCACATAAAACGAATTTTAAAATAATCTTTCCAATCACACTCAGATTTGTGCAACTGCAATGTCCAGAAAAAAAAGGGAAGGAGGAATGAAGAGCTCATCCAATAGGAAATACAACGAAGGATCCTCACCTCCTCTGGGGAGCCATCCTGATCCCTTCACGGGGTTGCCAGGCATCCTCTGCTCTGTGGACTCACAGGCAGTTTCCCACCTTAGTGGTCACTCTTGATTGCACTGTGATGATCTGTTTAAGCACGTGGAGACCACTGCTTCTCAACTTTGGCTATACAATGGAATCACCTGGAGAGCTTTCAAAACTACAGATGCCTGGGTCTCCCTTCAGATTCTGATCTAGTCAGTCTTAGGTGTGGTTAGGCACTGTTGCTTTAAAAGCTCCGCATGTGATTCTAATGTGCATCCAGGCCTGACAACTGTCCTAGCCCACTGCTCGCCACACTTGAGCATGCATCAGAACTACCTGGAGGGCTTGTGAAAATGGACTGCTGGACATCACCTCCAGAGCTTCTGATGGAGTAAGTCTGGGGTGAGCCAGAGAATCTGCCTTTCTAACAAGCTTTCAGGTGAGGCTGACACTCCTGGTCCAGGGCCCACACCTTGAGAACCGGTGTTCTAGATTATGGTGATTCTACAGGGCAGGGCCCTCCCTGTGGCTACTCTCTGTATGACAGAGCTCAGCAGAGTGGGCCCCAAAACAGTCTGCAGAAGGAATGACTGATCACCTGCCACATTCCTCCACAGTGTTTACCTTTACCAAGGTTGTTACTGCCCTACATGCTATTGTCTAGGTTTTTTTTTTTTTTTTTTTTTTTCCATGGGGGTGGAAGGCAGGGGCAGGGAGACTGGGTCTTGCTATGCTGCCCCTGGCTGATCTTTAACTCCTGGCCTCAAGCAATCCTCCTGCCTTAGCTCTCTAGTCGCTGTGATTACAGGTGTGCACCACCTGGCCAGGCTTTGGGTCTTTTCATTTGACCCTTGTCCTCTAAGCTCTTGTCTTATCTCTGAATCTCTGGCACCCTAAAGATTGGGAGGGACTCAAAAAGTTGCTGAATCAAAGGGCCACGAATATTATGTCCCATTGATGGAAACCTCCCCATTTGCAGAATATTTTAACTTCACATCGGAAGTGTCTATAAAAACAACCAACATTTTAAGGCATCTTTGTACCCATTATTCTGCTAGAGTTGTGGAAGGAATACAAGGGTAAAGAAAGGAAGGCGCAGGCCGGGCGCGGTGGCTCAAGCCTGTAATCCCAGCACTTTGGGAGGCCGAGACGGGCGGATCACGAGGTCAGGAGTTCGAGACCATCCTGGCTAACACGGTGAAACCCCGTCTCTACTAAAAAATACAAAAAACTAGCCGGGCGAGGTGGCAGGCGCCTGTAGTCCCAGCTACTCGGGAGGCTGAGGCAGGAGAATGGCGTAAAAACCCGGGAGGCGGAGCTTGCAGTGAGCTGAGATCCGGCCACTGCACTCCAGCCTGGGCGACACAGCGAGACTCCGTCTCAAAAAAAAAAAAAAAAAAAAAAGAAAGGAAGGCGCTGCATGAGCTGCTCCCCATAACCCCACCCCCAACACACACACACAGATTAATCTTTCCATTGAATTCCATCAGTGCTCTGATTCTCACAGACCTTTTTCCTCTTTACTTCACATTCGGGTCCTTCCCTCTCTCATTCACCACCCTCAGGCACAGGAAACTCCATCCTCCCGAAGCCCTCTCTCACCAACCCTCCCTTTCCAATCCATCCATCAGGATACAAGCTTCTTAAGGGCAGAGCTATGTCCCATGTCTTCTTGTAGCCCCCAAAGGGCCTAGCACAGTGTTTTGTGCACAGTAAGCACTCAAGAAATGTCAAGTTCATGAAGGGAAGCAGTAACATATACTCAGCACCTCAGTTTTTGTTCTGTCTTGGCCTCCAGGAGATTGGAGGATCCCACCCACGTTGAGGGTAGATCTTCCCCCACCTAGTCCACTCAGACTCACACACCAATTTCCTCTGGAAACACCCTCACAGACACACTCAAAAATAACGCTTTACCAGTTCTCTAGGTATTCCCCAATCCAGTCAAGTTGACACTAAAAAATTAACCATCACACTGGATAAATATAATATGGCATTATACATCCATACAATGAAATACTGTTCAGCCATAAAAAAGGAACAAAGGGGATGGGAGACATTGTGAAAGACTACTAACGGGTTCAAGATTTCTTTTGGGAGTGATGAAAATGTGATGGTATTTTAGGCAGTGGTGACAGTTTCACAACATTGTGAATGTACAAAATGCCACCAGATTACACTTCAAAATGATTAATGTTATTGTTAGTAAATTATATTGCAATAAAAAAAAGTGTAGTGCTCCCCCACCACCCCGAAAAAAAGCAAAATACCAAAAGCCACATCAGGGAGTGTTCCACAACAAGGCTTAAAATCCAGAGCCTAGTTGATCCTATATGTGGCCTTCTCCCAAATCTCCTAGGTTAACTGATTTTCCTTTCCATCCCAAATATCCAGATGATCTATCCGGTTCCAAAGGCAAACGTATGTGGCACATCTGAGTATGTAAAAATCAGATATATTTCTATAAAGTGTCTTTGTCACACAATCCCAACAGTTTTGTTATTAATTATAGTTTGTAAAACTGGGAAGCAAAAATAAATGTTGGCAAGTTGGAAGAAAAATGAGTGTTTATTTTTAAAAGCGGATGAAAAAAACCGCCAATAAATGATAAATGTGTTGTGATAAACAGTTGCGTGATGGTTACATGAAATGTGTGGGAAGAACTTCCCATATAATAAATGCTCATTAAATGGTGCTGGCCATTATTTTTAGGGGGGTTCTTTTCTTTTTTTTTTGAGACGGAGTCTCGCTCTGTCGCCCAGGCTGGAGTGCACTGATACGATCTCGGCTCACTGCAAGCTCTGCCTCCCGGGTTCAGGCCATTCTCCTGCCTCAGCCTCCCAAGTAGCTGGGACTACAGGCGCCTGCCACCAAGCCCGGCTAATTTTTTGTATTTTTAGTAGAGACGGGGTTCTTTTCTAGATTAAAGAAATGGGCCGGGTGTAGTGGCTCAGACCTGTAATCCCAGCACTTTGAGAGGCCGGGGCAGGCAGATCACCTGAGGTTGGGAGTTCGAGACCAATCTGACCAACATGGAGAAACCCCATCTCTACTAAAAATAGAAAAATTAGCTGGGGCCAGGTGCAGTGGCTCAAGCCTGTAATTCCAGCACTTCGGGAGGCCAAGACAGGCAGATCATGAGGTCAGGAGATCGAGACCATCCTGGCTAACACGGTGAAACCCCGTCTCTACTAAAAAAAATACAAAAAACTAGCCGGGCGAAGTGGCGGGCGCCTGTAGTCCCCGCTACTCGGGAGGCTGAGGCAGGAGAATGGTGTAAACCTGGGAGGCGAAGCTTGCAGTGAGCTGAGATCTGGCCACTGCACTCCAGTCTGGGCAACAGAGCGAGACTCCGTCTCAAAAAAAAAAAAAAAAAAAGAATAATTAGCTGGGCGTGGTGGTGCATGCCTGTAATCCCAGCTACTCAGGAGACTGAGGCAGCAGAATCACTTGAATCTGGGAGGCAGAGGTTGTGGTGAGCCGAGACTGCGCCATTGCACTCCAGCCTGGGCAACAAGAGTGAAACTCTGTCTCAAAAAAAAAAAAAAAAAAAGGAGACTTCAAAACATCAAGAGACCCACCCATCCAATGTCCTATTAAGTAGGAGGAGTCTAATTATCTCTCTGACTTTTAATCCAGTGTGATTTCTTCTGGACTCTGCTGCTCTCCTGGGAGAGGGGAGGTGGGGTCAGATTCAGATCAGTGAAACGGCAGGAGTTGGAAATTCTAGGCAAGGGTAATGATTTATGCAAAAATATGCTAGAAAATAATAAAGCCTGAAATCCAATTGAACTTTTCAATCTTCCAAGTGGGAACTGAAAATCAACTGACAGAATCTAGAACCTTTTTCATCATTGTAGGAGGGTATATTGTTTTTGTTCAGAAAGCATCACATACTTCCGCCTCATATTTTTCATTTAAAACCTCAAAACCAATTACAATCCCATAAGGTCACTAAACTTTCCATTTACATTTGTTTCAGTGTAGGGCTAAATCTCAATTCTCTCCATAACTCAGGATGACTACTTTAATGCAACAGACTTTCTGATGAAAACCAACAGCAAAATTGTGTAGTAACCTAATTTTTCTTCAAAATGAAATTCATAACCATTAAAAAAGGCACTCTAAGAACATCAACAAAACAACCCTTAACAGGGTTAAAATGAGGCCGGGCGTGGTGGCTTACTCCTGTAATCCCAGCACTTTGGGAGGCTGAGACAGGCGGATCACCTGAGGTCAGGAGTTCGAGACCAGCCTGGCCAACATGGTGAAACCCCGTCTCCACAAAAAATACAAAAAATTAGCTGGGCATGATGGCATGTGTTGTAGTCCCTGCTACTCAGGAGGCTGAGGCAGAAGAATCACTTGAACCTGGGAGATGGAGGTTGCAGTGAGCCAAGATCGTGCCACTGTACTCCAGCCTGGGTGACAGAGTGAGACTCCATCTCAAAACAAACAAACAAACAAAAACAGTGTTAAAATGAAGGCTTAATCAAATACCAGCACACAATGTGCAAAAAAAGAAAACCCTAAAAAGTCAATTTAATGTATGATTGGCACTTTCAAAATCCCAAATCATGAAATTTCAGGTGGAACAGCTCTGAGGCCCCATTCAACTAGAGATGAGACTGCTCCATCTCTCTCTCCACCAGAAAGAGAACTCTGTCTTTATGTTCTTGGCTTTCTCCATTCTACCCATCCAATATGAATCAGTTATTGGGCTTTCATTATACAGATGGAGAATGTATGTGTATATTTTTATAAAATATGCCCACTAAATTCCCACAGGTTTCCTTTTAAAACAGCTAATTGAATTACATTTTCCAGAAAAACGCAGACATGTAAGATTATTACTAAACAATTCAAATGATTCCTAAATGATTTTCTTAAATCACAATTGCACAGCTAAGAGAAGAGACATTTTCCCCACCAAATGTAGAACTGGGTGAAGCCCAAACAATACAAAGTGCATAGCACTTTGATGTCAAGGTCAAATAATAATAATTTGAAATGAATAATAATGAGAATGAATGCCCCCTACCCCCCCACTCCAAAACCTGGCATGTAACCATCACCTGGCATGTAACCTGGCATGTAACTTGGTTACCCTCTACCCCCCACTCCAAAACCTGGCATGTAACCAAAACCTGGCATGTAACCTGGCATGTAACCATCACCATTCTGCCACAAAATCCTCTACACAAGGTTATTGGAAGAAGGTACAACAGGAGTACTAGCTGAGCTCAGTGGCTCACACCTGTAATCCCAGAACTTTGGGAGGCCGAGGTGGGCGGATCACCTAAGGTCAGGAGTTTTGAGACCAGCCTGGCCAACATGGCAAAACCCCGTCTCTACTAAAAATATAAAAATTAGCCAGGTGTGGTGGCACACACCTGTAGTCCCAGCTACTCGAGAGAGGCTGAGGCATGAGAATTGCTTGAATCCGGGAGGTGGAGGTTGCCGTGAGCCAAAGTTGCGCCACTGCACTCCACCTTGGGCATCAGAATAACACTCTGTGAAAAAACAAACAAACAAACAAAACAACAAAATAAAACAGGAAAGTTCTGCAGTAACTGCTCTAAGCTTCCTCTTCTATAAAATGGAGATAAGAGTAGAACCTATCTTAGAGTGACAATTAAATGAGATATAGGCACTGCTTAACTGTATCCAGCACATAACAGGAGCTCAACAAATCTAGCTATTCTGCGTTGGCTATTCTAATGCACATGTTCCTATTTATTGCTCTCCACCTTCCACTATGGAGGTCCTCTGCACACACACCTGGAAACCTCAACCAGGCTACCTTTCCTAATGGGGGTGATAAGATAGAGTGTATTACAACACTGCCAGCGTAAAACTAGGGCGAGCATTCTTTTCCAACAAAAATTATACTAGAAACATGTATATGTCCTCTTGACTTCTCATCTTCTGCAAACAGTATATCAGTTATCAATCACTGTTCGCTTGTTTTTGTCTATACATGTAGACACATGCTCTTTTTTTTTTTTTTTTTTTTGAGACGGAGTCTCGCTCTTTTGCCCAGGCTGGAGTGCAGTGGCCGGATCTCAGCTCACTGCAAGCTCCGCCTCCTGGGTTCACGCCATTCTCCTGCCTCAGCCTCCCGAGTAGCTGGGACTACAGGCGCCCGCCACCTTGCCCGGCTAGTTTTTTGTATTTCTTAGTAGAGACGGGGTTTCACCGTGTTAGCCAGGATGGTCTCGATCTCCTGACCTCGTGATCCACCCGTCTCGGCCTCCCAAAGTGCTGGGATTACAGGCTTGAGCCACCGCGCCCGGCCTAGACACATGCTCTTTATAGTAGAAATGAGAGATCCTGTCTTCAGCAAGGTAAGTAATTTTTTATTTAAAAAGTGCATAGAGATGACATCTCACAAACACTAATTATGAAGGTGGTATATGATGATGCTATTCTTCTATATTCATACACATGTACTCAGCCGCCCCAGGAACTCCTGTGCCAGTAACTCAATCTAGTAAATAAGCTCCCCAGAACCAAAAGACAACATGCCAAGTTATAAATTTCAACTGTACCTGGTTTTGAGGACTGTACACATATTTGTGGACTAGACTGTCTTTTTCTAAAAACACGAGTTCCTAAGCACCTACTTCTGGCCAGGCATTATGCTCTACAAATATTATTTAATGCTCACAATAATCCTAGGAGGTGGGAAGCACCCCCATTTTATAGATGAGGAAATTGAGACTCAAGAGAGGTTAAGAAATTTGTCCAAAGTCACACAGCTATTAAGTAGCAAAGCATGAATTTGAGGCCAATCTGGTTGACTCTCAATAATGAGAGGGCCTAAAGGGAAGGAGCACTGACCTAGGGATCTAGATATCTAGAAAATGGTAGCTATTCCTACTGGGAAGCTCGAAGGATGATGCTAAGACAGAGGAGTGGGCTATGCCCAGCTCAGTCAAATCCCTGCTCAGCACACACTAAGTGTGACTTCTGGGGAAGTTTCTTAGCCTCACTTTTCTCATCTGTTAAACAGTGCCTGTGTCAAAGAGTAATATGGAGCTTAAAGAACAATATATGCAAAGCTCTTAGCACATATTAAATGCCTAATAAATATTAGCTAACAGTATTATCATCATTATTACTGGTTTAGATATGGCCCTTAAATGAGATATGTCCTGAGTATCCAGAAAGCATGAGTGTTCCTTCATCTCATTACCTGACCACCACCATGTCTACTACCACAGTCTAGAACCAGCCCCTGACCCTCCCTGATCTTTAATCCTTGCTTTCATATCAGCAATGTCTTCAGCTTGCCCCAAGCCTCCAGTGGGGGACCCATCGGATAGGCTGGGCCCCAAAAGTGTACATATTTGCCAAAACTAATCAAACAGTAGACTTAAAATTTGTGTATTGTAGTGTATGTAATTTATACCTATTTTAAAAGCTGTAACAACTACAGCAACAAACAGAAAAGGCAAAATTCAGTGCTGACCACCTGCCATATGTTATTAGTGCCCAAAGCTATGAAGAAAAACCCAAGAACTCCCAGGTAACCACATCCTCACTGTGGCCCTGTGAAGAAGTTGGGTGTACTTGGACTCCAAGGGCAGCATGGGAAATAGGAGGTATGCCCCATGCCAGGGCCAGCATGGGAACCGAAGTCACCTGCAAAGGCCCAGGGAGTGGCTGAAGTCAGGGCTCTGAAAGAGCATGGCAAAAAGCCCTAACCCTGCTGGCTACCAGAAGATAAGGAAATCTAAGAAGCTGGTTCCTTGGTCCTGAACTCTTCCTTGACAGCTGTTATCTTCCAGGGTACCTGTTAACCTGACTTTCTCATGCCTTTAACTGTCTCCAGTCTACATCAGATCCCAGTTACAAATGTCCCAAAGTCCTGGTTCTTTCTACAGCTACCAGTAAAACTGCCTCCATTGGATCGTCTCCCCATTCATAGATAAAGCTCAGCCCCCTCGGCCCTGAGAGCTTCTTCTTGGCTCCATCCATGTGGCCTGCCCAACTGTATCCCAGTCAAGAGACTGGGTAAATTCCTTAACATCTCAGAGGCTTAAGTTCCTCTTCTGTAAAACAGGAACATTACTGCCTACATCCCAAGGTTATGGGGTAGAGGCAAGACCCTGTGAAAATGTTTGGCATGCAGTATTCACAGTTGGCTCCTTTCCACTGATGACAGAAGAGAACACACACAAAACAAGTTGGGGCAGATGATCACTGGGCCCCAAATCCTGGAATCATTTCAGTCTTCCCAAGAACCCCATAAAACTCCTCCAGGAAACCCCCCACAACTTCCTAAGAGGTCGCAGTTTTCATTGTAAGGCTTTCTCTGCCAAGCTGATAGTTTGCTTAGAAGCTAAGATGAGCAAACTCAAAAGGTAGTGAAGGAAAACATAGGCTAGAAAAATTAAACTCAACTGATTATCTACTGAGCACCATGACACAAAGGTTAGCTCCCACCCTGGATCCTCATCTGGGAGGCAGGAATTACCTAGCTTTCTATGTTTCTACAATTATGTGTAATTTCAAAATAAGCCAATATGCACAGCATACTCTATTCACAGCATGATTTGCTAGTTAAAAGAAACCTATACAGCTAAGCTCAGGGCTCCCTAAGGTAATACGGGTGTCTCTATGCTGAGGTCTGTCCTCCCAGCCTTCTTCCCTGTGTGGTGGTTGCAAGATCATGTCTCCTCTACCTTCATGCTCTCCTTTCTGTGTAATTCTGGTCATCACAGTTTTTTGTGCATGCCTGTTCTTCAACAACAAGAATGTGGATTCTGCCCATCCTATACAAGGTGATCCCAAAAAACCAACAAGCAAATGGGGCTAGAATGAGATAAGGGAGTAAACATGGACAGGGCAGCAAGGGCAGAGTTTTCTACCATAGACAGGGTGAGTAGGTCTGGGCATCTGAACTTGGCCTCAGGTCCTTTAGAGATGGAGAGGCTCTGACACACAGGGCTTTTGCGTGAGCTTCTGGAGTCTCACCTGATACAGGGCTCCAATCACACAGACAAAATAACCCTTGAAGAGCAGCTCCACATCCCCCAGCAAGTACAGAGAGGGCAGCTGAGTACAGTGCCTGGGAGCAGGGGCTCCAGAGCCAGGTAGCCTAGGTTCTAATCCCATGGAGATCACGCCCACTCACTGGATCACTAGGAGCATTAATTGAGAGGGAAAGGATGCAAACAGGGGGAAGGAAAGAGGGAACTGCTCAGTACACTATGTGCTACACAAGCACTGCTCAATAAATGTCAGGCATCATTATTCCTCAGCCTAAACCAGCCAGTATTTTCCTGTAATGGTGGGGCAGAGGCTGGCTGTCAGGTTACACATAAGGAGAAGTGGTTGCTCAATGAGGGTTGTGTCATGTGAAAATACAAGCTCCCAACTCACCAATCCAAGACAAGACTCAGAAAGGCCTTGAGCTTCTGGAAAGAGGGCCAAGACACGGGGATAAATTACTTATTTGCTTTTTCTCAGCAACAAAGCACAAGAAACATACAAATATCTCTTTTAAACTGTGGACAGAACCCAGCAGGTAACGACTGATAAAGAGAAATTACCTGTGGAGTTTCCAGTATTAGCAATGTCATTTGATTTCTATTCATGGTGATGTGTATGTGTGTTTAATAACATGAAAGTAAAAAGTGTAAAAGAGTCTCATCCTTCCTATAGGAGATAGCTATAAAGAACAAAAGAAGGGATGGATGGAAGGAAGGGAGGGAGGGAGGGAGGGAGGGAGGGAGGGGAAGGAAGGGAGGGAGGGAGGGAGGGAGGGAGGGAGGGAGGGGAAGGAAGGAAGGAAGGAAGGAGAAGGAAAAGGAAGGAGAAGGAAAAAGAAAGAAAGAAAGGAAGAAAGAAAAGAAAAAGAAAGAAAGAAAGAAAGAAAGAGACAGAGAGAGAGAGAGAGAAAGAGAGAGAGAGAGAGAAAGAAAGAAAGATAGATCCCAAAGGCTCACCAGAGACCTTTCCAGTCAATCTCCATGGCACTCCTCGCCCAGATGCCCATAAGGTCCCAAGTCCCTACCACAGGACAAGCTGCGCTCTTGAGTATGAGTAAGCCAACTGCAAGCTCTTTGTCTCAAGCTGATTATTTTGTCCTCATTCCTTGTTTCTGCTTCTGCACAATGACATGTATGTGGTTGTTTGGGGTCCCTCCATCCTCAATGTTACAGGGTTAACAGGATCCTTCAGAACCCTTCCCTGAGGACAGCCCCTTCTTCCTAGGATGACAACTCTTCCTTGGCCATCTCACTGGGCATCAGATCTGATTTTTTTTTTTTTTTTTTTTTTTGAGACAGTCTCACTCAGTTGCCTAGGCTGGAATGCAGTGGCACAATCCTAGCTCACTGTAACCTCTGCCTCCTGGGATCAAGGGATTCTTGCGCCTCAGCCTCCTGAGTAGCTGGGATTACAGGTGTGCGCCACCACGCTCAGTTTTTTTGTATTTTTAGTAGAGACGAAGTTTCACCACGTTATCCAGGCTGGTCTCGAACTTCTGACCTTAGGTGATCGGCCTGCCTCAAAGTCCCAAAGTACCGGGATTACAGGCATAACCCACCGTGCCCGGCCCAGATCTGAACTTTAATCACTGCTGAGTACAAACCATCCAATGTGAACTCCTTGCTCTCCTAGCCCTGCTATTCCAATTCAGCTCATGGCAATTCCAGCCCATAGAAGAGATGGTCCCAGTTATGCCACTGAGTCCAGAGGCCACTGACAAGGCTACTGAAGGGCAATGCAAGTCATTAGGGCAGTGCTTAGGCCTGCTCCTACCACCAGTTGGCTTCTGTTTCAAGAGGATTCCTTAGTTTTAAAACAAAATACAAAGGAGAAATAAAGGGGCTAGGAAAAAAAAAAATCACTATTTTGGCCTGGGAGTGGTGGCTCATGCCTGTATTCCCAGTGCTTAGGAAGAAAGTGGGAGGACTGTTTGAGGCCAGGAGTTCAAGACCAGACTGGGCAACATACCAAGACCCTGTCTCTACAAAAAAATTTTAAAAATTAGAGAGAAAAACTATTGGTATTAGAACAATTGGGAGACATGTTAAGAATGACTTTGAAAGTTAGAACCCCTGTTCCATTTCCGTTTGTCTCTGAAAAACATGCCCAGCAGAGTTACCCCCATCCTAAGCTTACAGATCTGTGCATCTGGCATCCTCAGCCCAGCCACAACATAATTCTTAAACAAGAACAATCTTCAAGGGCACTTTGAGGCCCTGAGGAAACAGCTTCTGGGCACAAATAGATTATTATTTTTTTACTTTTTTTGAGACAGAATCTCGCACTGTTGTCTGGGCTGGAGTGCAATGGCGCGATCTCGGCTCACTGCAACCTCCGCCTCCTGGGTTCACGCCATTATTCTGCCTCAGCCTCCCAAGTAGCTGGGATTACAGGTGCAGACCACCACACCCAGCTAATTTTTTGTACTTTTAGTAGAGACGGGGTTTCACTATATTGACCAGACTGGTCTCGAACTCCTGACCTTGTGATCTGCCCGCCTCAGCCTCCCAAAGTGCTGGGATTACAGGCATGAGCCACTGCGCCCGGCCACAAATAGATTATTTTTAAACCACAAAAGCAGAGTACAATGTGTACCACCATTCAACATTGTTCAGGGCAGTCTGGTTGGCCTTTTAAACAGCCTCACAGTTATCTCTAGCTTGTCAATTAAATTTACCTCTATCTCACCCACCTCCAGCCTCTAACTGCATCCCTGCTAAAACCCTCTTTGGAAAACAAAAGAACCATGAATCTTCAAGTTCAATTTATTACTGCCAGTAGTTAAAAGTTTATTTTGAAAATAATAAAACTACAGATTATGATACAAAAGAAAAGGTAAATCATGGAACTGAGTATTTGGTTCTGGGAAAGATTTGTGAAAAGTAAAACAACGAGGCCTTCAGGGGAGAATTCCCAAGATTTATGGACACGTACAAGCTTTTCTTTTGGCTGCTCCACAGAAAAGGACACTGCCATTCCAAAATAACACATAGGAAAAGTGCTTTTCCCATATGCACTACAGGTATGCCTGAGTATGGATGGTACCTAGGCTGTTGTGGCTGTCACTATTTCTTCCCCTTTCATTTTAGGAAGATAAAAATAAATGACGTATGCATTTTCAAATCCTGTGTGTTGCCATTCACCCGCAAAAACAATCATCAAAGAACAGCGATATGCTGTTTCTATTTAAGCATGCTAGCACAGCACAGCAATCGGGTTTTGGATTTACATTATTTTAAGTTAGCCAAACTGTCATACTTAAAGGTCAATACATACATTTCTATTACAGCTGACTGAAAACTAATGCTTCAGATGACCACTGCCTTTAAAAATAGCAAGCTACACAATCCTTACACTCTAATACTGTGGTTCTCAACCAGGGGAGATTGTGTACCCCGGTACTTGGCAAAGTCTGGAGATATTTTGAGATTCCAAAATATCTCCAGGGGAGGTGCTACTGGCATCTAGTGGGTATAGGTCAGGGATGCTGCTAAACATTCTACAGTGCACAGGACAACCCTCAGCCTCAAACAAGAATCATCCAGCCCTTGGCTCACGCCTGTAATCCCAGCACTTTGGGAGGCCGAGACAGGCAGATCATGAGGTCAGGAGATCGAGACTATCCTGGCTAACATGGTGAAACCCCGTCTCTACTAAAAAATACAAAAAACTAGCCGGGCGAGGTGGCGGGCGCCTGTAGTCCCAGCTACTCCAGAGGCTGAGGTAGGAAAATGGTGTAAACCCGGGAGGCAGAGTTTGCAGTGAGCTGAGATCCGGCCACTGCACTCCAGCCTGGGCGACAGAGCGAGCCTCCGTCTCAAAAAAAA